>NC_141028.1:8355000-8455000 GCF_052040795.2 Danio rerio
CCATAAGAAGCTGGTTATATTTACAGACCGTTGCCACATAACTTTTTAAAAACCACTTATTAAAGAGATTTTTGCATAATAGGTCTTCTTTAAAGATTATGAAGGCACATAAAGTTAGAAAAAATTTCAAATAATAAAATGATGTGCGCAAATAAACCACTTGTACTTAAAACACCTTTGAAAGGAATTTGATTTCATGGTCACTTTAAAGTAAATGCATTAGTTAGCAATAAGCAATATATTTTAAAGCATCTACAGTATATAACTGGTGAAGAACAGTTTACAGTCCATGTTAATTCACAGTAAAGTTAACAAAAGCAACTTTTAGATAAGCAAATAATCATATTAGCATTGATAAACATTGTTTAGTAGAGGATAAATGTCATTGTAATTTTTCTTTTTCAGCAGATTTTTTAAAACTCACATTCTTCAAGGTCTGAGAGCTTCTTCAAGGTTATTGTACAGCGTGTTGTCAAGCAAGTTTGAAAACTCTCTCTGCTCTGCAAGTCCTTGAAGTGTAATATTAATGCAAGTTGTCAATGATTGGCATGAATAAAGTATGAAAACATTTGTTCCTTCGCCTTTTGTGTAAAGGAACTCTCTTGAGGGACGGAACATGCTGCAGCTGCTTTAGTGCAAGCATAACCATTGCTGTTAATCAAACATTTAACTTTTTTTAGTCACAAAAGATTAAAAAATCTCTGAATAGCACTACATGGAAGCTGGACAAACTTGTTAATGATGATCGTTAATCATTTAACACAGAAAAAAAAACAGTGTTTACATAAGTGTTTCTTTTTATAGTGTTCTCTGAGAGATTTGGATCATGCAACAGATACAAAGCTGTACTGAGCATACATACAGGCCTGGCGCTAATGGGGGGCAAAAGGGGGCATTGCCCCCCCCAGTTTTCATAAAGGATTGTTCACTCAGGGTAACACTTTAGAATAACTATCTGTTATAACTAGTTAATAGATCATTAATAAACTGTTAGTTAATGGGTTATAAATGGCTTGTTAAATAATAGTTAATAGTTTGTTAATTAATTACAACTGTGCCTTTTAGATAGCCAATTGATAACTTACAAGGTGTTAGCTAACTAGTTATAAATGACTTATTAACTAAGAATTATTAAAAAGGCTTAATAAATAAATTGACGGGTAGGTCTAATCGCCTAAAGGCTCATGATTAGTTTTTTACAAATTCCAACTGTCCATGCCAAAATGTAACCAATTTTCAGGATAATAACTGTGAATGTTTTTGTTTATGTATCTTTTTTAAGGTATTTTTCTGGCTACACAAATGCCTTGAAATGTAACCAGGTAACACATTTAGCTGCTATTTTTTTAAATGACATTAGATTGTAACATTTTACTTTTCCTAACACTGATAGATGATTAGTTGGGCAATAGGCAAGCTTGACTCGGTTATGCTGATTTTGCTAAATTTATTTACTGGTTATACGAATAGTGTGGGCATAGTTTGATGTCTTTACCTAAAACTTTAAACATTTATACTATTTGAAATAAAAAAAACGGAAAGAAATAAGGAGAATAAAATATAATTTAAGCCATGTCAGTCTGCGTTAATTAACTGTATCATTGCATTACCTTCGTTGATAAAATCAATAATAACAAATCTGTATATCTTATTATTATTATTACCATAAAAGGTATATTACTGGCTTAAAACAGTAACATAGGCAGTAATGTAAAGTAAGAAATAAGTGAATAAATAGCCTAAATCAAAAGAAAAAGAGAGACCAAAATCAGCAGGTCTAGTGTCCCCCTATGGGATTAAAATGCACTCTCAGTTGGGACATCCTGGCACCGGGCCAGCATATAAATTATGTTAAAGGTGACCTATTATGCAAAAAATATATATATTTTATAAGGGGTTTAAACACATTTGTGTGGCAACAGTCTGTGAATGTTACCAGCTTCTAATGGTAAAAATGTATTTATATTTTGTTTAATAATTATACTTGATAAAAGCAGTCTGCATAGACACTCTGGCATTCTCCATGTGTCATCAGAGGGGGAAATCCCCACCTATTAGAGACCATCTCTCGCTCATTAGCATAAGACATTAGTCTTCTTTTTGAACATGCCACTATGCTGACACATAGGCATTTTTACTTCCACCCTCTTTTGAAAAAGAGCACAATCTTTTTAAATTTAAAGTGACAGTCACCAAAATGGCAAAATTAGGATCAAAGTCTAAAAGGGGGCAGTTTCAAAGAGTTATAAAACATTATTTGCGTGATTACATCTTGTAAAAAGAAGGATTAATGGTCCCCTTTGAACTTATTGGCCCTTTTTCACTGAGTGGTACGGTATGGTACGATTCGTTACGATTTTGTGGCTGTTTCCACTGTACCGTACCACTTTTTGGGTACCCTTTTGAAAGGGTACCTACCACAACAAAAGGGCATCTATAGGTGGAGCTACACGCACAGCTGAATGCTATTGGTTTACAGAGATATGTCACTAGCTCGTGCACAAGCCAGGAGAATAAAAACAAAGGAAGAGCCATTTTTTAAATACACAGCTGAGACATTACATCCTTATAATAAGAAACGTTTTTGTCATCTTGATGAACAGACACAAAGCCAAGAAGTACAGCAGAATCTATCTTGTGCCCTGTAGTTGTTTACAAGGCTGTTTTAACCAGCCTGACCAGCTAAAACCAGTTAAGATTAGCCAGCTTGACCACCAAGAACAGCCTGACAAGTTAAAACCAGCCTGACCAACTAAGAGAGGCTAAAAATTGGCCAAAAACCCTTTAAAACCAGTCTGACCCTCTAAAACCAGCTAAGACCAGCTAAGACCAACCTGACCAACTAAGACCAGCTAAAAAGTGGCCAAAACCCCTCTAAAACCAGCTCAGACCAGCTAAAACCAGCTAAGATCAACCTGACCAACTAAGACCAGCTAAAAGGTGGCCAAAACCCCACTAAAATCAGCCTGACCATGACCTGCTAAAACCAGCTAAGACCAACCTGACAAACTAAAGCCCCTTTCACACAGTGATACCGGTAAATATCTGGAAAATCTCCGGAACGACTTTACCGGTATATTCAAAAAAGCGCTGTTCACACAGACGAGGACGTTACGGAAATTTTCCGGAAAAGAGCATTCACACATCCATTCCAAAATACCGGTAAATTCTGACATCATTCACCACAAATGAGCTTTAAACGGCTGCGCTTGTATTTGTAAGCATTTGACTACATCACCAACTCTGTGGATGATCAATATTGTGAACAACTTTCGCTGGATCATTTCGCATGTCGAGATGTTCATAATTTGTGCGTGTGCTGGCGCTCACAGGCACACGCAAAGCTTGAAGGTAAACAAACAACGGCTTATCATAAGCATCTCATCGATGATTATTTACACAGTTGCATTAAGAAGAACATATAAACGTGATCTGACTAACTTCTAGCAGCTAAATGTGTCTGGAAAAATATTCAAAGGCTTTTATCCTCACAAACCGCGCGGACGTAAATGCGTCTGACTGTTGTGATTGGCTAAAGCAGACGTCTCACGTCAGCACGTTCTAGACGTGCACGCGCTTATTACGGGAATCTTCCTTCTGCATTCACACAGCACAGCATTCCGGCAAATTGCCGGTAAAGTTACAACTTCTCTTTCCGGAAAATAGCCAGAACGAATTTACCGGTATTTTCAAAAAGGACCTGTTCACACATACAACCTTTCCGGAAAATTGCCGGCAATTTTCCGGAAAGGTCTGTATGTGTGAAAGGGGCTTAAGACCAGCTGAAAAGTGGCTTAACGCCTCTAAAAACAGCCTGACCGGCTAAAACCAGCTAAGACCAACCTGAACACTTAAAACAAGCTAAAAAGTGGCCAAAACCCCTCTAAAACCAGCCTGACAAACCAGCCATGACCAGCTTGGGAAACCAGCTAAAACCAGCTTGGGTGACCTGCTAAAATGAGTCTGACCAGCTTAGGCTGGTTTAAGTTGTTTTTTTTTCAGTAGGGGTATGATATGTGAATGACCTGTCCAGCTTTACTGTGACATTTCCTCAAGCGAGAATGACATCGACTGAAACTTTCTGTTGTACACTATACCATTGGTACTCTTTTGGCAGTGGAAATGCAAGCTTGATAAAAAGGATCCTTACCGACCCCTATTGTACCGTACCACTCAGTGGAAACAAGCAATAAGTAGATAAATAGTACTCTCATTACTGCCCAGCAAAGCTAAAGCATTTAATGTAAAACCTTCACTGAATCAAGTCTGGATCTTAAAAGGTACTGCTAGAAAAGTCTTTTCATGTACAGTGGAAAATAAAAATATCTGAATGTCATTGCACTAGCAGAAACAAAAGTTCCAAGAAAACGTAAACTAAACATTTCTGTGAAATGTTTTGCTTTAAAAGAGCTGTTTTTCATTAGAATAAATGCCACTTACTCTCAATTTTTCCAAACTAATGCATTAAATGAATAGATCCCCCGAATATGACATTTTACTCACTATTTACTTACCCGCAAGTTGTTCCATGCAGTTTTGTCTTGTAAGTTTTGTTATTCTGCTGAATACAAAAGAAGTTATTTAGAAAAATGTATTTAGAATCCTGTAACCATTGACTTTGACAGATTTTTGGATTTTTCATCTCTTTAAGGAGAATTTACCTGTTTTCTTTTGTAAGCAACATAAAAAACCTGATTTTCACCACTGGGTTATTAATCAGCATTTATTAAGCTAACAGTATTAATTTAAAATAATATGGTTGGGTTAACATCTATTTTTCCTCAGTCTTTGGGTTAAAGTGGTGATCTACTGTTCTGAAGGCGAGCTTAAAGTGGTGTTACCATGGAGATCTCCATCAGTGGCATGTGAGATTAAAGGCTATTTAGCAGTCAATCATTTCACAGGCTTATAGAGAGAAGACGGCAGTCAAGAATCAAGCACTCTCCAGCAGGAGATCGGTGGAGAAGAGGACAGCATGTGTTTTGTTATCATCTATTATGGCATCACGCTAAACTAAATGGATTGAAAATCTCTTCAATTTAGCAGCACTTGATATTGTGTCCATGTACAGTGCTCAACTTAAATGAGTAAACAAAAATAAATATTTTTATCCATTTCGCAGTGAATATGGGTAAATTATTTTGGTGCATTAGATCAAGACAGCTTTATTGAAAAGATTTACAGGGCATCCAGAAAGTATTCATAGCGCTTCACCTTTTCCACATGTTTTTATGTTTCAGCCTTATTCCAAAATGGATTAAATTAGTTTATTTCCACAGAATTCTACACACAATACCCCATAATGACAATAAGAAATGTTTTTTTTTTAAATTGTTGTAAGTTTATTAAAAATAAAAAACCTGAAAAAAATCACATGTACATCAGTATTCACAGCCTTTGCTCAATACTTTGTTGATGCACCTTTAGCAGAAATTACAGCCTCAAGTGTTTTTGAATATGATGCCATAAGCTTGGCACATGTCTTTGGGATTTTTTGCCCATTCCTCTTAGCAGTACCTCTCAAGCTCTATAAGGTTGGATGGGAAGCGACGGTGTACAGCCATTTTCAGATCTCTCCAGAGATCTGCCCTGCTCTCGGTCGTGGAGGATCTCAGACTGGCTAAAGCAGACTCTAAATCATCAGTCCTCATTTTGCTGGACTTGTCAGCTGCTTTTGACACTGTCAACCACCAGATCCTGCTATCTACGCTTGAGTCACTGGGCGTTGCGGGCACTGTTATACAATGGTTCAGATCTTACCTCTCTGACAGGTCATTCAGGGTGTCTTGGAGGGGAGAGGTGTCCAACCTACAGCATCTAAACACTGGGGTACCTCAAGGCTCTGTTCTTGGGCCACTTCTCTTCTCCATCTACACATCATCTCTAGGACCAGTCATCCAGAGACATGGATTCTCCTACCACTGCTATGCTGATGATACCCAGCTATACCTCTCTTTTCATCCTGATGATCCCTCGCTTCCAGCTCGTATCTCAGCCTGCCTGTTGGATATTTCACACTGGATGAAAGATCATCATCTTCAGCTGAACCTCGCAAAAACGGAAATGCTTGTAGTTTCTGCCAACCCGACTCTACACCATAACTTTTCAATCCAGATGGATGGGGCAACCATTACTGCATCCAAAATGGTGAAAAGCCTTGGAGTAACGATTGATGACCAACTAAACTTCTCTGACCACATTTCTAGAACTGCTCGATCGTGCAGATTTGCACTCTATAACATCAGAAAGATCCGACCCTTCTTATCTGAACATGCAGCTCAACTCCTTGTTCAAGCTCTTGTTCTCTCCAAACTGGATTACTGCAACTCTCTACTAGCTGGGCTTCCAGCTAACTCTATCAAGCCTCTTCAACTGCTCCAGAATGCAGCAGCACGAGTTGTCTTCAATGAACCTAAACGAGCACATGTCACTCCGCTGCTAGTCCGTTTGCACTGGCTGCCAGTTGCTGCTCGCATCAAATTCAAAACTCTGATGTTTGCCTACAAAGTGACTTCTGGCCTAGCACCTTCTTATCTGCACTCACTTCTGCAGATCTATGTGCCCTCCAGAAACTTGCGTTCTGTGAATGAACGTCGCCTCGTGGTTCCATCCCAAAGAGGAAAAAAATCACTTTCGCGAACGCTCACGCTCAATCTGCCCAGTTGGTGGAATGAACTCCCTAACTGCATCAGAACAGCAGAGTCACTCGCTATTTTCAAGAAACGACTAAAAACTCAACTATTTAGTCTCCACTTCACTTCCTAATCTGCAATTGCCTATTTGAATATCACACTAACTGTACAAAAAAAAAAAAAAAAAAAAAAAAAAAAAAAAATACTAACACTTCCCTTCTTAGACTTTACAGACCTGAAACTTGCCTTTAGTACTTATTCATTGTTGCTCTTAGTGGTGTAAATTGCTTCCTTGTCCTCATTTGTAAGTCGCTTTGGATAAAAGCGTCTGCTAAATGACTAAATGTAAATGTAAATGAGATGTTCAATAGGATTTAGGTCTGGGCTCTGGCTGGGCCACTCAAGGACATTCACAGAGTTGTTGTGAAGCCGCTCCATTGATATTCTGGCAGTGTGCTTTGGGTCATTGTCCTGCTGGAAGATGAACCATCACCCCAGTCTGAGGTCAAGAGCACTCTGAAGCAGGTTTTCATTCAGGATATCTCTGTACATTGCTGCGTTCATCTTTCCCTCTATCCTGACTAGTCTTCCAGTTCCTGCTGCTAAAAAACATCCCCAAAGCAAGATGCTGCCACCAGCATGCTTCACTGTAGGGATGGTATTAGCTTGGTGATGAGCGGTGCCTGGCTTTCTCCAAACGCAACGCTTGGCATTCACTCCAAAGAGTTCAATTTTAGTCTTATCAGACCAGAGAATTTATTTAATTATGGTCTGAAAGTTCTTCAGATGCCTTTTGGCAAATTACAGGTGGGGAGTGGCTTCCGTCTGGCCACTCTATCATACAGGCCTGATTGGTGGATTGCTGCATAGATGGTTGTCCTTCTGTAAGGTTCTCCTCTCTTCACAGAAGAACGCTGGAGCTCAGACAGAGTGACCGTTGGGTTATTGATCACTTCTCTGACTAAGGCCCTTCTCCCCCGATCACTCAGCTTAGATGGCCGGCCAGCTCTAGGATAAGTCCTGGTGGTTCCAAACGTCCTCTACTTATGGATGATTGAGGCCACTGTGCTCATTGAAACTTTCAGAGCAGTAGATTTTTTTTGTAACCTTCCCCAACCTTGTGCTTCGAGACAATCCTGTCTCAGAGGTCTAATGACAATTCCTTTGTCTTCATGCTTGGTTTTTGCTTTGACATGCACTGTCAACCCTGGGATCATATATAGACAGGTGTATGCCTTTTCAAATCATCTCCAATCAGCTGAACACAGGTGAACTCCAAAGAAGCTGCTGAAACATCTCATGAATGATCAGTGGAAACAGAATGAACCTGAGCTCAATTTAGAGCTTCATGGCAAAGGCTGTGAATACTTCTGTACATGTGACTTTTCAGGTTTTTTATTTTTTATCAAATTTGCAACAATTTCAAAAAAACACTTTTCACATGGTCATTATGAGGTATTGTGTGTAGAATGTTGAGGAAATAAATTAATTTAATCCATTTTGGAATAAGACTGTAACATGAAAAATGTGGGAAAAGTGAAGCGCTATGAATACTTTCCGGATGCACTGCATTTAGTAAAATTATATTTTAGTCACCAAACATCTTTAGAAATTGAAAGATAAAACGTTCAGTAGTTCTTCAAAACAGCAACAAGAATCAGTCCAAGGTACTCGAATAAAGTGAAAAATTTAAAAAGCCTTCATTCACATGGCTAAATCTCTAAAAACCTACGCGTTTCGGCAGAAGTCTGCCTTCATCAGGGTAACAGTGATCAGGGGCGTCTAGAGTCTCTTTTGAGTACTACGGTCACATGACTCATTTAAACATCTCAAATGGCACTCAAATAATTTAACAAGCAAACTCTACTACCATCATAAATTCAGCATAGATACACAAACACCCACTTGCATATATGGGAAAAGAGAGAGAGAGAGAAAAAAGAAATAAATATATGGAAAATACATATATATATATACAAACATATACATCAATGTATAATGACAATCTGTAAAACATCTATAGAAAAACTCATTCATTCATTCATTTTCTTGTCGGCTTAGTGCCTTTCTTAATCTGGGGTCGCCACAGCGGAATGAACCGCCAACCCATCTAGCAACCTTCCACGCAGCGGATGCCCCTCCAGCTGCAACCCATCTCTGGGAAACTATAGAAAAACTGTTTTACAAAAAAGAAGAGAAATCTAATTCACCATTCAAACCTGGAAATCTGGTTGCTTTTAATGTATATATCCAAAGTGTCTCTCTGTTTTAATCTTTTATCCTGTCTCCTGTTCAGTAGTTCTTGTTGTTGTTTTCATTGAGTCTTTGTAATAGTGTGTTTACAAGAAAGTGTCTGGTGCATATGGAGAGGAAAGAGTGGATTTACTACAGGTGGTAAGTGTACAAGTCCACTTACCTGTTGTTAGGCAAACTCAGGAACACACTGGTCTCATGCTTTACTCATCCTTTTGACCTTCATCTGGACAAACTGAAGTTGAAGTGATTTAGGCGCGTTGGAACCGCTCACAAGTGGATGAAAACCTGAAAATTAGGCTGCCAGTTAAAAGGTTAGTTCACCCCAAAATAAAATGTGTTATCAATTACTCACCCTTACGTCATTCCAATCTCCTTAGACCTCCAGAGAGAGTGCTGCAAACTCAGAAGTGAATACCAGGAGTTTTTTCAAGCAGTATACAGCAAGAAGGTCGCTGGTTCAAGCCTCAGCTGGCTCAGTTGGCATTTCTGTGTGGAGTTTGCATGTTCTTCCCGTGTACGTGTGGGTTTCCTCCAGGTGCTCCGGTTTCCCCCCAAAAAGTCCAAAGTCATGTGGTACAGGTGAATTGGGTATGCTAAAATTGACCGTAGTGTCATTGTGAGTGTAAATGAGAGTGTTTGAATGTTTCCCAGTGATGGGTTATGGCTGGAAGGGCATCTGCTGCGTAAAACATGTGCTGGATAAGTTGGCGGTTCATTCCGCTGTGGCGACCACAGATTAATAAAGGGACTAAGCCGAAGAGGATATGAATGAATAAACTAATCTTTTAAACAGGGTCTGTTAGATTATTAAGAAATTTACCATCATTTAAAGCAGATTAACACCAATAACTGGGAGAAATATGAAAATGTTGTCTAGTTTTGATCCCATTTAACATTTGTGCTTCAGAATATGAAATCAGCTTACATACAGTTCAGAATAACTTAAAATAGGACTAAACAGTGACCTTTAAATTTAAGAGGTTGCAGGCTGTGCTTTCGTTTTTAGCACCACATTAACATGAGAAAAAATGTATAAAAAAATGAATATTGTGATTTCTGGCACAGAATGACGCTCTACTCTAGACGTTTGTGTGGCTCGCAGGAAGCCGCACAACAGACAGAGTCTCCATTTCAAAAAGAGCGACACCTTCTCTGCTGAGATTATTGGGTCTGTAATCTGCAGCCGGAGGCACACAGAAGAGCTTTGATCTGCAGCTGCGTCGACTCACACACACAACCCCATCAGAGAGAGCAGATGTCAGGAGTATAATGTCATCCTGGGGCAGCGTAAACTTACCAGATGACCAGTCATTACCTTACAGACAGCCGTTTGGTCCGCATGGGTGACTTCAGAAGAATATCACTGTTTAAATGCAATCACAAATCATACTGAAAACCCAAATGTTCTTTCGTATATGAACAATGTTCACTCAAAAAAGCAACAACAACAAAAATGGATGGATGGATGGATGGATGGATGAATGAATGGATGGAGAAATGGACTGATGGAGAGATGGATAGATTGAAGGAGGCCTACATGCATGGATGGAATCTGCAGGTTTTGAATGGATTTAACATCTCAATATACAAAGAAATGACTTGATGAAGGTAAGGAAAGCGAAAGAGCTTGAGTGACAGATGGATAGAACGATGGATGGATGGATGGATGGATGGATGGATGGATGGATTCATGAAACGATGGACAAATTGAATATCTCGATTTAAATGCATTCACTAATTATACTGAAAAAAAGAAAAAAGTGCTCATGAAAAGAACAGCGTTCTATCAGAAAATGCAAAAAAAAATGTCATTCAAATAAACAAATTCAGTTTTTCTTGGGGAAAAAATCTAATTATATTTGCTTAGTTTACAAGTTTAAAAAAAAAAACAAGTTTTTTATAATGTACTCTTCATTTAAGCAGAAACACAGCTGATCTAAATTTCTGCTTTTATTGAACTGCAATGTGCCTAGTTTTTTTATTTTTATGTATTGCATAAATTATACATACAATAAATAAATTATATAAATTACACATAATGATAATAATAATTAATAATAATAAATCCTTAGATTTATATAGCGCTTTTCTGTGCACTCAAAGCACTTTACACAATGGGGATGAATCTCCTCATCCACCACCAGTGTGCAGCATCCACCTGGATGACGCGACGGTAGCCATTTTGCACCAGACCTCACACCACACACCAGCTGATTGATGGAGAGGAGAGAGAGTGATGAAGCAAATTATGAAATGGGGAGGGTTAGGAGGCCATGATGGACAGAGGCCAGTGGGCAGATTTGGCCCACTGATTTAACGACCACAGAGAGTCGGGACCTCAGTTTTACGTCTCATCTGAAGGACACATTTACAGAGTGAAAGTTAAATAATAATGATTTTAAATCATTTTTATCAAAAAGAAGCTGCAATGCTAAAATAAATCGGCACAATAAAGTTCTATATTAGTTATTGTATTCACTAATATGAACAATAGCTCTATGATTAATAGGTCATGCTGAATCCAAAATTGACTAAACTATTACACAATAAATACTGTAATAATACATGTATTGTTTATTGTTTATTGTTTAATCATAGTGTAAAGTGCTACCAATTAAATAAATTCATATTTGAATATATATATATATATATATATATATATATATATATATATATATATATATATATATATATATATATATATTGTGACATTTACTGAATTGAAGAGTTACATTACCTCTTTATTTTTACATGTGCTTTAAGAAACTACAACGGATGAACAAAGACTGAAGAAATGATTTGTTGGATGATTGGAGGGAACGAACAGACAGATGAAATAAACGGACGGATGGAGCAAATAAATGGATGGATGGATCGAACGGACGGACGGATTGATGAAACGAATGAATGAACAAATGGATGGAAGGATGGATGATACGAACAGATGGATGGATGTAAAGAAACGATGGATGGAACCAATGAACAGATGGATGGAACGTTCTGATGGATTGAACGAATGGATGGATCAAACAAACGGATGGATTGAACGGACATATGGATGGATGAAATGGACAGATGTGTGGATGGATAGAATTAACGGACGAACGGAACATGGATGGATGGATGTGTAGAATGGATGGATGGAATGGATAGACGGATCGATCGATGGAACAAAAAAGACAAACAGAATGACGGATGAAGGGAACAACAAACAGACAGATGAATCAATAAATGGATGAAAGGAACAACCGAACAAATGGATGAATGGAACAAACAAACAAACAAACAAACAAACAAACGGATGGATGGATGGAACGAACAGATATATGGATGGATGGATGGATGGATGGATGGATGGATGGATGGATGGATGGATGGATGGAATGAATGAATGGACAGATGGATTGAACGACGGGATGGAACAACAAAATGATGGACGGATGGAACATGGATAGATGGAACAAACATGATTGGATGAAGTTAAGGAAAAATGGAGGGAGGGAGGGAGGGATAAACTGTTAGACAAACAGAGACTAAAAGAACGACTGGATGGATGGATGGAAGGAACGATGGATTGAACGACATGGATGGATGGAAACTCTCGGATATGAATGGATTTATTAAGGCTAAAAAAAGAATTTGAGGTACAGTTAAACTCAGAATTATTAGCTCCTATTGAATTTTTTTAATCTTTTTTTTTTAAATATTTCCCAAATGATGTTTAACAGAGCAAAGAAATTTTCACAGTATGTCTGATAATATTTTTTCTACTTAATTTTTAATTTTTTAAACACCATTTTAATATTACACAAAATTATTAGCCCCTTTAGGCAATTTTTTTTTCAATAGTCTACAGAACAAAACATCATTATACAATAACTTGCCTAATTACCCTAACCTGCCTAGTTAACTTAATTAACCTAGTTAGGCCTTTAAATTTCACTTTAAAGTGTATTATAGTGTCTTGAAAAACATCTAGTAAAATATTATTTACTGTCATCAGGGCAAAGATTAAAAAAAAAAGAAAAAAAAAACATTAAAAAAAAGATTTAAAAAAAAAACTTTATTAGAAATGAGTTATTAAAACTATCATGTTTAGAAATGTGTTGAAAAAATCTTCTCTCTGTTAGACTTAAAATGGAAAAAAATAAACAGGGGGCTAATATTTCAGGGGGCTAATAATTCCGACTTCAACTGTATATTATATTAAGCTCCATTAGTGAAAGACCAGTCAACAGATTTATTTTGGCACTTTTATTCAAACCGGTGTGCAAATATTCTCAAATAACAGTGTTTGATTGGTTGTTGTCCAGTGGCTTTCATGGGTTTCTGCTGGCAGGTGAAAAGAAACTGGAAACATAAATAAATTCACCTAAAAACACACGTATTTACTACACCAGTGTCTGGACATGATATACGCAGGCCAGAATCCCCATGCACTGCACTTTTGTTCAGAATTCAACATAAAGAACACTAGCTCATTTATTCAAATTACACTTTCAAGTTTAAATAATTCGATATTTACACCCACGATCCCTTTATAAAAAACATTGTTCTTGTTTTCCCTGGAATTTTGCAACATTTTTATAACATTTGTTCTGATCAGTTCATGGTCTAATATAGAATGTACAAAACATTTCATGCAGAAATTTTCCCATGCGCACATCAATTAAATATGACCAAATTTGCAAACATTCTTAAAGTACAAAACTGTATGTAAAAATTACCGTCCTCCAAGAAAACCCATTACAAACAATAATGCTGACAGACTCGATGTAGTTTCTTTAAATGCGGATGAGAAAAATCCTACTGTAACACTACAATGAATAATTTAACACATCTCTACCTCTCTATCACAATCCAAGACGCAAATCACTGAATCACTGAAATAATAACAAAAAACATGTGTATCATAAAATAAAAACAAATGCCAATACAGTATACAAATACCGCTTTCCGTACAGTGCATGTACTACTCAAGAGTGATATTAGGACTTGAGGTAAATTAACAAGCAACCTAAATCAGACTTGAACTGTGTGTTTCTGTGTGAACTTTCCTTGTGTGTTTCATAGCGGAATATAAACTGCTCAAACTAAAGTACACATATTATGACACATTATAGCATTACTGAAATTAAAGGACATCCAACCTGCTTTTTACGCCTATCTTAAAAACTCAAATTTTTAAAGAGTATAGATGCAAAAACCTCCAATGTTTCCTTCACAAATAAGCATTTTTTATCAGGCTGCTGTCTGCAGGTTTAGTCATTTCAGGTTTATGGCAATCAATACACTCTTTTAAAGGTCTTTAAAATGAAACAACTCAACATAAACATACGAGTCTGAGAAAAATGCTCATTTTCAATGAAAATTTCAGATGGCACTCAGAGGTTTTTGCATCTGAACTCTTCATTTATATTACTATACTATATATTATTTGCTTTCTGAGTTCATTTTTTTTCACATTCGTGTGAAAACATTCAAGGAATTCTCTGAAACTAATTTGAAATAATCTGCATAGTCAATGTAGTTTACAGGATTTCTTTCAGGGATAGTTCATCCTCAACTAAAAATGTCACTATGGTCTGTGTGCCTCTCATAACATATGTTTCTTAAAGGAATAGTTCACTTAAAAATGAGAGTTATCCTATCAATTATTCACCCTCAAGCCATTGTTTTCAGTCAGATGAACACATTTAGAGTAGTTTAAAATGTTATCCTGCCTCTAAAAATATTAATTGTTAATTATCAGTTTCCATATTGTGTTTTTCGATTATTTACGGTTCTGAACTGTATTATGGGATGTTGATCTCTGCTCTGTTGACTTTTGATGTTGAAAATTCAACTCTACCGTTTAACAAAGTGACTTTTATTGACATTTTAGTAGTTTAAAATAATATAATGCATAAGAAATTATATACAGAGAAATCTGTCTCTAATAATAATTATATAGTAATAATATATAGTCTATTATCTCTAATAATAATAAGAAACTGTGCTGGCAGCTTTTCACCAGGTTTTTGCAGCGTAATATACAACACCAACACAGACAATATATCACTTCAAACATTTAAAAATATTAATAAAAGTCACCTTTTTAAACTTTTCAAGGTTAAAAGTTGCTGGAAGAAAGATAAAAGTCCTATAATGCAATTCAAAAGCACAAATAAGTGGAAAAAAACAAACAAACAAACATGAATCACAAAATATGAAAAACTACAGAAATACAGATAGTGGCTTTTATTTTGAAGTGTCTAAAAGCTCATAAGCACTAACCAATATGAAAACAAGACTTATTGCATGTCTTATAAAATGGAGCAATGTTTTTTGCATCTTTTTTTAAGTTATAAACTCCAATCAAGGGCCGAATGCACATTATGCGTGACTGACGTTTACAACATATTACGTAATACTATAATAGCAATAGATGCATCTTGCGGGAATTATTTACCACATAGTGTGTTTACCACAGAAGATAACAACGAACAAGAAAATCTATAAAGTGTTAAATTCTAGAAATCCTCTATAATGTTATACAGTATAGTACTCCTGAAATGCCGCGTAAATGTGTCTACAGATCTTTTATCGTATATGTCAGTTGCGCATAACATGTCTGCTGCAAAAGTGAATTGTAGTCGACATTTTTATTGATACAAATAATGTTTTTGGTATTGTTTAAGTGGTTTCATACACATTGATCCACTTTAAGACATGCCTAAACTCCCTGGAGGCGTATGAGTTAATCTGACAACAAATTAATGTGCTTTTAATGATTTCAAAATAAAAGTCACAACCCAACACCATCATACAGCATGGAAAAGGCAGGATAGAATGTAAAACATCTCTGACTGTGTTTGTGTGCCAGAAAGATTGTAAATACACAGATGATGGCTTGATTGCATTATGGGGGAGTTTCATTTTTAGGGATTTTTTTTATATATCCTGCTTGTGCACATCCTTAATGGAAATCAGAATAGCAATTAGCATTAAGCTTTTACAAAAAGATTACTATCCAATCCGAATAGTTTAAAATGAGCTGTATATATTGTGCTCTGCTAGTATATGAGAGGGCTTGGTGAAAAACAGTCTGAAATGTAATGTAATATTTAAAGAGTGGCTTTTATTTTGAAGTTTCCAAAAGCTTATATGCACTAACCCATATGAAACCAGACTTAATGCATATCTTAGGAAATGGATCAATGTGTTTTTGCATCTTTTTAAGTTACAAACTCCAATCTCTGACCTCCAACATCCGACAAATGCACTTTACGTGCGACGACATATTGCGTAAGAAGCATTTTTAGAAAAAGCTCCTGGAATAGATGCATCGTGCAGGAATTATTTACCACAACATCTGTTTACTAAAGAAGATGACAACTTACAAAATAACTCTATACAAATCCTGAAATCCACTAAAATGTTATAAAGCAGCGTTTCTCAACCACGTTCTTGGAAAACCACCATGTCTGCACATTTTCCATGTTTCCTTGACAAAACACTCCTGATTCAGATCATCAGCTTATTAGCAGAGACTGAAAGACGTGTAATGGGTGTGACAGACAAATGAGACATCCAAAACATGTACTGTACTGTTGGTGGTCCTCCAGGAACGTGGTCGAGAAACACTGTTTTACAGCATACAATGCATAGTAATTGTGTCTACATTTGTGTCATGTGTCATATACGTCAGCTGCACATTACGTGAATTCTCTTGCCATGAAAGTGATTTGCAGTCTACAATTATAATATTTTTGTTTCAAAAACACATCGATCCACTTCATAACACCTAAACCCCTGGAGGCGTATAGGTTTATTTAATGAAAAATTAATGCGCTTTTGGAGGTTTCAAAATAAAAGTCACAACCCAACAACATCACACAGCATGGATAGGGCAGGATATAATGTAAAACAACTCTGACTGTGTTTGTCTGACTGAAAACTTGCATATTGTGCATAGTGTTTGAGAATAGTCTGAAATGGGCTGTATATATTTTGTTCTGCTAATAAACGAAAGAGAGGGCTTGGTGAAAAACTGAAATGTGATGCAATATTTAAGAAAAATTCTGACTTTGACCTTTAGTCTTTGTGCATGACTGCATGTTCTACCAGTGATCCGTTCTCAATCTAGAAAATGAGCAATCGACATAATCTGAATTGAGACAAAATTCAAACCATGTACTTTCATCTTGGAGTTATATATATTTGATTTGATGTTATTATATTGAGACTGAGTCATCTAACAGTTAGTTTCAATCCCAAGATTGTATGTGTGTGTGCCATGTATATTTATGATGTATATATAAATACCCACATGCATGCATACATATGTGAAAATGTTAATTTATATTTAAATTTAATCAGGATTATTAATCATAATTAGAGCTGGGCAAAAATAAATCAATCACTAACATCCAAAATAAAAGTTTGTTTTGACATAATATATGTGTGTGTGTGCTGTGTATATTTATGATGTATATAAATACACACATGCATGCATACATTTGAGAAAAGGTTTATTTATAGAAATAAACATATATATATATATATATATATATATATATATATATATATATATATATATATATATATATATATATATATATATATATTAGAAATTAGAAATAAAATGTATATGATACAAACTATATATATATATATATATATATATATACACACACACACACACACACACACACACACACACACACACACACACACACACATATACACACACACACATATATACACACACACACACACACACACATATATACATATATATATATATATATATATATATATATATATATATATATATATATATATATATATATATATATATATATATGTATATGTATATGTATATGTATGTATGTATATATATATATATATGTGTGTGTGTATATATATATATATATATATGTGTGTGTGTGTGTGTGTGTGTGTGTGTGTGTGTGTGTGTGTGTATAAATTTAAATATCTGTGACAAAATTGTTTTGTTTACTTTTGTTTTATCACATATGCATAACAAATATAATACATACAAGTATATTATGTCTAAACAAACTTTTATTTTGGATGCCATTAATCACAGTTCATCTTTCCCCAGCCATAATCATAACTGATGAACTTCTGTGTTTTTTTTAGGCATGTCGGAGTGAACTGTAGTGCTAATATGTCTCATGAACATGCCAAGCACAAAATGTTTTGTTATAACCCCTTAGAATATAGCGTGTTTGGCACCAAACCCAGTTCTGAATGCCAGAACTTTTTTTCTTTCTTTTTTTAAAGGTTAATGCTAGTTTATATTCACTGCCAATGTATATCAACATGCTTTGAGCAATTTAAATTCTCCAAATGTACAAAAAAAAAAAATGGCCTTACCCTAACCTTTTTGCGGCAACAGTTTTCAGTGAACTATCCCTTTAAATGTTTGGGGTTTTCATAACAAAAAATAGCTCTTTTAACAACTATTTGAACAACTAGCAACTTAACAATTATAAGCAATGTGCAAAGTGAATATGTGCATGGAGGAAGAAAAACTTCAACAATTTGAAATATGTCTATGTATAAGGCACAGATACACTTAAGAACGAAAGGCTAATTTTAAGGTTCAGCATACCAACCAGCCAGACTACCCTTCTGCTCACGTTCCTGCCCAGCAGTGATGCATAAATACATACCAAAGTTTCATTTCCAAATTTTATAAAAATAATGTTTTTCCATGATGCTACGAAAAATGAATAATATCATTTGTAATCGGACAATTCAGAACTTTCTAGAAGAAGAACAATTACTGTTGAGAAGTTTTCCTCCAGCCTCACAGCATGCAGTTGTTTGATACCGTTGGTGTGTTTTTATTGCTGATTGCTCTCATAGGTGGGGAACATAGACTTGCGCGTTTTGGGTGGAGGCGGTGGAGGCTTGTTTTCAACTTTTGCTGGTAAAGGAGGCATGAACTACAGGTGAGAGAAAAGAAGAAGAGCATTTAGATCTAATTGCTAAGCATGCACAAAAGAAAGTGTTCAACTAGTGCTAGTAATGGGGTATATGCACAGCCAGTGTTTTTCAGCCCATGATAAAACCTCTGGTGAAAGGTTTATGTGATTATTTTTAGATACAGTTGAAACCAGAAGTTTACATACACTGTATGAAAAGTCACATAAACATTTTTTTAAAAAGTGAGATGTTAATGTGACTAAACCTTTTCTCTTTGAGGTAAGTTAGGATTATCAAATTTGTTTCTGTTCTGCCTAATAGCAGAATAATAAGAGAGATATTTTTTGAGAAATTGTTATATCTTTTCTTTAAAGTCAAAGGTTTACATACTATAAGATTAGTTCGCATCTGAAAAAGCTCAGATGATGGTGTCAAGGTTTTGGAAGTTTCTGATTGGCTATTTGACAACATTTGAGTTCATTGGAAGCACAACTGTAGAACAGTATTTAAGGAAAACCTCAAACGCACTGCTTCCTTGTGTGACAACATGGGGAAATCAACAAGCCAGAATCAACAATTAAAGCCAGTTTACAATTTGCTAATATACACAAGGAAACAGAATAATTGTTGGCGACATGTCCTGTGGTCTGATGGAACTAAGATTGAACTGTTTGGCCATAATGACCAGTGTTACATTTGGAGGACAAAGGGAAAAGCTTACAAGCCTAGGAACACCATCCCAACAGTGAAGTATGGGGGCGGCAGCATCATGTTGTGGGGCTGTTTTGCTGCAGGAGGGACTGGTCCATTTCACAGCATTCATGGTATCATGAAGAAAGAACATTATGTAGAAATACTGAAGCAACATCTCTAGAAATCAGCCAGGAAATTAAAACTTGGCCACTGATGGGTCTTCCAAATAGATCATGACCCTAAGCATACTGACAAATTAGTTAAAATGTGCTTTAAGGACAACAGAGTGAATGTTTTAGAGTGGCTATCACAAAGCCCTGATCTCAATCCTACAGAAAATATGTGGGCAGAGTTGAAAAAGCTTGTCCGAACAAGACAGCCAACAAATCTGACTCAGTTACACCAATTCTGCCAGGAGGAATGGGCCAAAATTCCTGCAAACTATTGTGAGAAGCTTGTGGAAGGATACCCAAAACATTTGAACAAAGTTATTCAGTTTAAAAGAAAAGCTAAAGAAAATACCAAGGAAATGTATGTAAGCGTTTGACTGTTCCCTCATTATTCTGACATTTAGCAAATGTAAATGATTTGAGTAATCCTAACGGACCAAAAATAGTAAAGGTTTAGTATGATTTAACATAAGACATTTAAAAAAATGGTTATGTTGCTTTTTTAGAGTGTATGTAAACTTCTGGTTTCAACTGTATATAAGGTTTCTTTAACAGTCAGCATTGATGTTGTAATGTAATTGAAAATACAATCAGTTAAAGAGACTTACGTTTTCATTTAGCTTAAAACGAGATGAAAGACAGTGTAAACACAAGCACCATCAAAAGCAGCAGACGAGCGCAGAAACTCTATTGAAAATACTGGGGTCATATTTCCATTTTTTTGTGGTGCTTCTTGTCTGTTCTTTTATATGTATCAGGCAAGGAAGATCACAGATTTTTAAAGAAATCAGGTTTTAAATGTGGCGATTTTGCAATAACTGACTGAAAATGAAAAGTCTGTGTGCATATACCCCATTGAACTTGCAGTGTCTTACGTCATAGGTGGAGTTGTAGATGCTGTCGGTCTCGTGTGGACGTCTTTTGGCTGGCATCGGAGGAGGGATGTTGGTGAAGTCAGGTGTGCTGAAGTTACTCTCGCTCGGGAGGCATGTGTAACCTACAGGAAGACATATCCATATCAGGTTTGGAAAGGAATGATTGATAACGGAAGGACTGATTAATTATTAGAAAACGATGAACACATGAGGTAGTGATGTGTGTTACAAATTTCTTGACAATGTGTATTTATAGTATAAATAGTCCTAAACCACTGAAAAAGTCCTTTGATTAAAACCTGTGCTCAATAAATCCTGTTCTTTCAGTTTTAATAGTTCATTAAAGTGGAAAAAAAAAGTTTTTTTTTATTTTTTTTTTATTAGTGGTGGGCTGTTATCGGTGATAACGTAAGACTCTTATCAGGTGACAAAATAAAATATTGCCGTTAATCTATTTTCAAAGTTGAGTTGGGAGCTGGGTCTAGTCTACCCAAGCAATAATGACTTTCACCTTGATATTTTAGCGTGATTGTATACCTGACCGAATTGCACTGTAGGTGGGGAGAACGACTCTTGTGTATTCCTACTATAAATTATCACATCAAACGTTACATGCTAACATGGATGCAGTTCACTAGAGTGAATCTAATTAATGTTAGCTACACATCTAACTATCAGGCACCTGTAGAGCTTATGCATCAGAGTAAAACAGATACAAATAAAATAGACTGGATGGTTTTTAAAATAAGTGACGGTGAATGAAAGTCAAACCGGTGAGTCGTCTGACAAAAAAGTGCCTTTCTGAATCAAATCAGCAGGATGCCCTTCAGGATCTTTCACTTACTTCGAAGACACTACTAACTACGCTAACATGGACATTTGTAATCTAGTTATTTGGCTTTTTAGACAGTTCGGCAGTTTCACATTCACTCATGAACATTTCATTTAACAAACTGGGGTATTAGACGCAAATAAGGAGTGAGGACTGGTGAGAGTGTTATGGAATTTAATAACACATGCCAAAAAGGAAGAAAAAAACTTCCGTATTTCATGATGTGTGTGTGTGTTTGTGCGTGTGTGTGCGGTCCTTTACTGACAGCCGCTTGTGTGGATCTGGTCAGAAAATATGGGGAAAAGTCCTACATGATGGTGTTTACTTCAATAGTGCCACTAATATATGCATACTCCACATCTTAATTCCATTTCTGTTTAGTTCAGTTGTGACTTTAGTAAGATTAAGGACATCAGAAATGCTGTTTGGAGCTTATGTAGGCCTACAGTTCAAAATTCATGTTTAATTGAAAAACAGTTAGTAAACATAAGTACATCTTAAAGAACATCATTTATTTTCATCACCAATAATCATAGTAGAACAGTTTCTCAAGCAGTTTGTGATGCATTTTGGAAACAGGAGATGAGCCCCTGGTCTAATGCGCCACCTGGCTTGAGACTTCCCGTTCTCAAAGACTTACTTTAAGTCATTATTTGGGTAGCACACATATTCTTCATGCCTTCGGTTAATCTAGATTAATCTATATTTATTCCAAGATTACAGTGAAATTATTCTAGATTAAAAAAAATATCTATGCCCACCTATATTTTTTATTATATTTTATTTTTAATATTATATATTTTTATATATAAAATGTAACTTCATTATTATTATTATTATTATTATTATTATTATTATTATTATTATTATTATTATTGCAATCCACTACCTGACAAAAGACTTGTCACTTATCCATGTTTTAGGAACAACAAATAATAACTTGACTTCCTAGTTGATCATTTGGTATCTGAAGTGGCTTATATGAATGGCAAAGGCCTCTAGATTATGCTTATTTTACCAAAATAAAATAGAATCACGTCTTGATTATTAATTAGGACAGTAAGGTCTGACTTTGCTTAGACAAAAGTCTTGTCGCTAAACAGAAATATTGAATAGTATAGATTATAAAGTCATGAGAATGAATATTCTGTTTGACTCCCATGAGCTTGGAGGACAGCATCCATACATCTCTGCAATGACTCAAATCACTTATTAATAAAGTTATCTGGAATGACAAAGAAAGCGTTCTTGCAGGACTCCCAGAGCTGTCAAGATGCTTTGGATTCATATTTAATGCCTCCATCTTACCCCAGACATGCTCAACAATGTTCATTTCTGGTGACTGGGCTGGCCAATCCTGGAGCACTTTGACCTTCTTTGCTTTCAGGAGCTTTGATGTGGAGGCTGAAGTATGAGAAGGAGCGCTATCCTGTTGAAGAATTTGCCCTCTCCTGTGGTTTGTAATGCAATGGGCAGGAAAATGTCTTGATACCTCAGGCTATTGATGTTGCCATCCACTCAGCAGATTTCTAGCACACCCCCATACTGAATGTAACCCCAAACCATGATTTATCCTTCACCAAACTTGACTGATTTCTGGAAGATTCTTCAGTCCATGTGGGTTCCAGTAGGTCTTCTGCAGTATTTGTGATCATTTGGATGCAGTTCAACAGATGATTCATGGGGAAAAAAATGACCTTCTGCCACTTTTCCAAATGATCAAATAGAAGTCAAGTTATTATTTGTTGCTCTTACAACTGGGATTGACCACAAGACTTTTGTCAGGTAGCGTAATAATATCAATAGATCAAAAATATATCATTTTTTAATGTGCAAAACATGATCTTCGAAAAACAAACTCAGTATTTCACACGTAAAATGATGATCAAATATGATGGTAAAGACTTTTCAATGTTTCAAAGATTTCTGTGTGAGCTACACGATGTTTGAGTGAGTGTGTGTGAGTATGCGTGCATGTTTGTGTGCTTGTCCGCGTATGTGAGCATGTGTGCATGTGTTATCCCTCACTGGAGCTGCATGATGTGTGTGTCTATGTGAGTGTGTGTTTGTTTAAGTGTGTCTGTGTTATTACTCACTGGAGATGCATGATGTGTGTCTTTGTGTGAGTTTGTGTGTTATCATCACTCACTGAACCTATGTGTGCGAGCGCATGTGTGTTATTACTCACTGGAGCTTTGTGAGTGAGCGCGTGCGTGTGTTCGTTCACTCACTGGAGCTGCGTGGTGTGTGTGGCGAGGCAGGCAGAGGGCTGAGTGGGTTGTGTAAACTCAGATTGGATGATTCTCCATGAAACAGTGACAGCGTGAGTCTCCGGTCTCCTATCGTCAGACTTTTAGGCCTCGGCTGCTTCTCTGGGGGAATCTGACAGCAGAGACGGCACATCACATTATTCAGATCTCCAAATATCACATTAGTGCACTTTTTAAACGTCTGCACTGTATTACACTCGATCTTTTAAAATCACTATTGAACTAAACAAATCAGCACCAAGCAGATCGTGATCATCGTGCCAATAAACATGTCATCAGAGAAGAGATGATGTTTACTGCAACACTCCTCCAAAAAACATTAACATTAATCACCATATTTAAGGCCAGATTGACTAAACAGCACGGAAAATTAGAGTATGAGTGCAATCCCACAAAGGTATCGATCTGAGGAGAACAAATTAAACAATGTTAGGTGTTTAGATAAGGTTGTTGTCAAGCCAAATAAATGAACTACATTGGGGGTGTAGCAATACATTCAAGTCATAATTTAATACTGAAATCCCAATATGATAGTCAGCGTTGGGGGTAACATATTACAAGTAATGTGAGTTACATAATAATATTACATTTTAACAATTAGTAAAGTAACACACTACTTTTAAAAATGAATAATAATATTTAAGTTACTTTTTAGCTTAGTAATTTTGCTTTTTTTTTAATTCAGGGTTCTTACATCTTTTCCAACTTTAAATTGCAGCCCTTTTCAAGCACTTTCAAGGTGCATTTGTATTGTTTCCCAGCACCTAATAACCATGGTTAATTACGTTTATATATGTTTTATGTACTTTTTCACATTTAAATCCATTATGCTATTTTAAAAAACACAATATTTCAACTTAAAACGTTGAGTACTTTAAAGCATAGATTTATTGGGATAGCTTGCCCAAAAATATTCAGTTCAATTATTGGATGAAGTATGTTTTTAAGTTTGGTCTCTTTCTACCTAAAGTTGATCTCTCAAGAAATGAGCTTACAGTCAGATTTTTATTAGGTGTAGTACCAAACTTTCATAACCAGTCGTTATTTTTTACAATGTGATTGGATTGTATTATGTCTATGCTGGCTATGTATTATGTCATTGGATTAGCTTTTCAGGTGCAAAGATGCATTCTGGGTGAATGTCTCCTAAATACATATGAAGCTAATAGCGCCAAAACAATCTGAATTTGAATTGTGTTAATCTGAATTCTTAAAAACTTAAAACTGTATTTTTACATACCCAATATCTGCAGTCTTTGAATTCAGAACCAAAAAGAATCTGAAGTTTAAAAATCTTAAGTTTCAGATGTTCATATGATGTTCATATGATGTTTACATGAGCTGCTTTTTAAATGTTCCTTTCATGATCCTGTTTTACATGTTCATTCATTTATTTTATTTTCAGCTTAGTCCCTTTATTAATCCGGGGTCGCCAGAGCAGAATGAACCGCCAACTTATCCAAATTTGACCAGATCAGATTGGGCCATCTCTTTATACCCGCCTCCCCAGTAGATATAAACAGTTCTGCTATTGGCTAGAAGGTCAAAGTGGAATGAATCGTCAACTTGTTCAGCATATGTTTTATGCAGCGGATGCCCTTCCAGCTGTAACCCATCTCTGGGAAACATCCATACACACTCATACATTACAAACAATTAAGCCTACCCAATTCACCTGTACTGCATGTCTTTGGACTGTGAGGGAAACCGAAGCACCTAAAGGAAACCCACGCAAATGCAGGGTGAACATGCAAACTCCACACAGAAACTCCGACTGACCCAGCCTAGGCTCGAGTCCAGCGACCTTCTTGCTGTGAGGCAACAGCACTACCTACAGCACCACTGCGGTGCCCTGTTTTACATGTTATAGCACATAATTCGATTAATGTCATTGCGTCACCACTAAACATGGAATAATAACCGTTTTCAAGGCATAGCGCGGTTTGGAAAAGTCAAGGTTTTTAAAACTGCCAAAATTTTCTGGTATTTGTAAGATTTTTGTAAAAAACTATATCCAAAGATTCTGTTTTAAGTTGTACAGAAATCTGTGTTTTTAAAAAACAAATAAAGACAGCAGAGTGCTTGATTCAATGATTTATTTGAATTATTTAGCCTGACATCCCAGAAGGCACACAACATCATAAGATGTTAATATTAGGTTAGATTTAGGTCGTGATGTCAGGTGACTAAAATTCAATGGCTGGTTCTCAATTCCAAGAATGCAGAAAACAGACTTGCGTTCTTGTGAAGACTGGTCTTGCCAAGTCACCTCAGAAGAACTCGGGAGACCACGAGAACAGAGAATGTGTCCTGTGAGAAATGAGATGCTGTGTCCTTCCTCATGGTCACATGACTTTCACGAGTTTTTAATGGAAAATTATTTCCATACTACAGCATTCATACAACCCTTTATTGTTTTTCCCCTTTTCACAATATCTACTATGTACTTTACAAATATACGTCGCACAATATAAAATAAAACCAATTTTAATATGAATTTCAGCAAATAAACACCCTTAATGTGTTTATTACTTAATTAAAATTTTCATGGTGATGTTTCCTTTCACTGTTTCATTTAGAGAAACTCCTGAGATAAATAAGTTATATCTCTGAACTTTAATAATAAACCTATGCAAAATGCTGCGCTTCCCACCTCCAGTCTCAATGACTTCTGGGACTTCTAGAGCAAGTTCAGTGCTCAAGTCTGCATCTATGCGCCCTCGATATCAAAAACAAATCCCGGAATTTTCTTGCATTGTCTGTACTTGCGGTCTTGAGTATTGGAACTGAAATTTGGCGGTTGATGATGACGTTACACGAGGACGCAAGATCGCTGAAGAACATATTGAGAAACAGCCATAGTCTAGCCAGCATCTGAGGACAACGTTAATTTGACGTCCAATTGACGTTGATATTTAGTTGATTATAGGTTGTGTTAAAAAGTTAAGTAAATCCAACGTTGAGCTAACATCTTAAACCAACATCATATTCACGTCAAATACTGACATTTATTTGTCAGGTATGGCAACTAAAATCCGACGTATTTTTCACATATTTAGATGTATGAAGTACATAGATAGATGGCATATTAGTAACGTCCACACATTGTCAAGCTGTAACATTATTAGAGGTTGATATTTGGTTGATTTTAATTGGGCGTTAGACATTGACGTCAGCCTGACTATGGGTTCTAATGTCAACCTGATTTTCATTTCCAAACCAAAATGCAACGTTCACATGACACTGGGGTAAAACATCAATCTGACATCATGTTGACATCCTGTTTCTGTTGGGATGTTTAAAATATTTTAAATATTCTAAACATAAAATATATTGTGCTTAAAGGGGGAATTTTTTCGTTTTTGACCCCGACATTTAAAAAATATATATTTTAGAGCAGTAATCACAATATCGTGAAACTGTGATATTTTAACCCAATGCTATCACGCTGCAAGAATTATAAACTGGCCCATCCCTAGTCACCACGCCATCCACTTTTCCTCCAGAGTTTCATGTAATTTCGTATGTTTCATTTTTAATATGTCGACTTTGACTGCAGTTTGGCACTTTCGCTTTCATTCAGGAACATTTCATTCATGCCCCCAATGACAAACGAGATATTGGATGCGAGTATGAACTGATGGACGAGGGTTTTTTTTTTTTTTTTAATGGAATTTTTACCGCACACAGTATGGGGAAAAACCCTCTGCATTTCGCAATGCAGGTGTCTGTGGTCTTTCACTGGCTCCATAGGTGTAGAGAATAGCCCCTTTCACACATACGGACCTGTCCGGAAAATTACCGGCAATTTTCCGGAAAGGTTGTATGTGTGAACAGGCCCTTTTTGAAAATACCGGTAAATTCGTTCTGGCTATTTTCCGGACAGAAAAGTAGTAACATTACCGGTAATTTGCCGGAATGCTGCACTGTGTGAATGCAGAAGGAAAATTGCCGGAAAGAGCGCGTCCACGTCTAGAACGTGCTGACGTGAGACACCTGCTTTAGCCAATCAGAACAGTCAGACGCATTCATGTGCGCGCGGTTTATTAGAATAAAAGCCTTTGAATATTTTTCCAGACACCTTTAGCTGCTAGATGTTATTAAGATAATGTTTCTATGTCCCTTCTTGATGCTAACTGTGTAAATAATTATCGATAAAATGTTTATGATAATTTGTTGTTTGTTTACCTTCAAGCTGTGTGCCCGTGAGCGCCCATAGCGCCAGCACACACACATATTATGAACATTTCGACATGCGAAAGTGTTCCTCTATATGTTTTCATTGGAATTGTACTCAATACTGATCCATCCGAAGAGTTTGTAATGTAATCAAATGTTTACAAACACAAGCGCAGCCATTTAGAGGTCATTTCTGGTTAATGATGTCGGAATTTACCGATATTTTGCGATGGATGTGTGAATGCTCTTTTCCGGAAAAATTCCGTAACGTCCTCGCCTGTGTGAACAGCACTTTTTTGAATTTACCGGTAAAGTTGTTCCGGAAATTTTCTGGATATTTACCGGTATCACTGTGTAAAGGGGCTAATAGTGTGAGACAGCCATGTTTATAGACTATCCTGTTGCAAAATGCGGCGAAAACCCTATGCGATGGTAATAGTTTGATTAAGGTGTTTACATGTCTGTACTACAATTCAATAACGGTACTAAAATCGGCATACACCACATGTCCTAATCTGATTTATTACCTTGACATTAATCAGATTAAATAAATCAAAAATCGCTGTTGACATGGTAGACTCTTCATCAGAGTATTGTCCTAATCCTATTAAAATTGGAATATTGGTGTCCATGTAAAAGTACCCAATGTGAATGCAGGAACAGACAGAAAGTAACAGGATAAGGTCTTACATTTCTGCGATAGAAATATTCTCATTGTTTTGAACACATGGAAGACAAAAAAAAGAAGATTATCTGAAAGGACAGTGTTTTTACTTAGTACAAAAATAGCAAATGCATTGGTTTTAATTATCATTATTCTGTATATACGACATGTAGGGGTGTCACGGAGAGGAGGTGGGTCGCACAATCGCCTCACAGCAAGAAGGTCACTGGTTTGAGCCTTGGCTGGGTCAGTTGGCATTTCTGTGGGGAGTTTGCATGTTCTCCCCGTGTTGGCGTGGGTTTCTTCCGGGTGCTCCGGTTTCCCCCACAAGTCCAAAGACATGCGCTATAGGTGAGTTGTGTAGGCTAAATTGTCCGTAGCTTATGTGTGTGAATGAGTGTGTATGGATGGTTCCCAGTGATGGGTTGCAGCTGGAAGCGCATACGTTGCATAAAACATATGCTGGACAAGTTGGCGGATCATTTCGCTCTGGCAATACCAGATTAATAAAGGGAATAAGCCAAAATGAAAACAAATGAATGAATATGGCTTTTATAGCTCAGGGGTAAGGAAGTTCTCCAAATATAACATTATCCTATCATCCTCCATCATTTTTAATGTGTTTTTTTAAGGTAATCGAAGGTTATACAGCAGACCTGGGCATTTTACGGCCCGCTGGACTTCTTTGATTGGTCTGCATGAAGCATTTATTTAATTTCAATTAAACTGCAAACAGGGCCTTGCAATGCACAGGTCTGATATTGCAAGTCAACAAAAGGGAACTTTCACATGTAGTGTCTTTTGCGCACTCAGTTGTGTTATTTCAAATGGAGATGCAGGTTCAGCAAGCATACACACTGAAAAAAAATGCTTTTCTGACTTAGATTTTGTGTCTGTTTTCTAGTCCAAATATCAAAAAATTCTTAAATCAAGAAGTATTTTCTAGACAAGCAAAACATATTGTCTTGTTTTAAAAAGCAATGTACCAAAATTAAGAGAGCTTTTCCTTAAAATAATCTGCCAATGGGGAAGCAAAATAATCTTGTTTTTCCTTTCGACATAAGATTATTCTGCTTACCCCATTGGCAGATTATTTTGCTTGTTGCTTGTTTCGATCTCAATCTTCACACTTTGTATGGAATTACACAATAATAAAGGTTAAACTAATTATATAACAACGATTCCACAAATGCAGAAACAGATCCTCTCTCAGTGATGATCACTACATCACATATCTACCTCACATTCAACCTGACTTCAGTGCACCTGTTCAGCCCAGCATAGGCTAGAATTCTCTCACGGAACATAAATGAAGGAATGTATGAATAAATGAATGAAAATAAACTAAAGTGAAGCAATCAAACAAACAACCCTGTGGCGTTAATATGAAGTTGATATTGTCATGCTGGTCTTTAAAATACTTTTTGTGTAAAATTTACCCTTTTTTAAACTTAAGCTTTGTTAAAAATGTTTATTGAATAGTTTCACAGAAGTTTTTTTTAACAAATCAACTGTATTGGTGTGGCCCTCTATAGCCTCCCAGAGTCTAATGTGACCTCCTCTATTTAAAAAAAAAAAAAAAAAAAAAAAAAAAAAAAAAACATAACCATAAAACCATAAAACCATCTTAAAAGAGATCGAGGGCCTACTCACACTATGCTATCCAAACCTTGCCCAGGCCCATTTCCCAGATTGTTTGAGAAGTGTGAGTGCGCTAAATCGGGCTCAGGCACGGTTCACTTGGCCGGCCCTGGCCCGGTTGGAAGAGGTGGACCTGAGCACGGTTCACTTGGGCTTTGTGCAAAACGTGCCAAAGCCCGAAACTGAAAGCGAGACATGACTTATAAGGGGCTGTTTTATATGGATTTATTAATCATTCTTACTGTTCAGTGAATGCAAACTGTCGTAGGTCAATAAATACGAAAATCCCTCACTGCACAACAGCTGCGCACCTTCAGCAAACCTCCGTGTCACGTATCCCTAAAGACTGTTTGGCGAAATATTTGACTGCATGTCACTGCATATCAAATGACTGAAACGATTTAACTAGAGAAATCTCCACTGTGCTGAGCGAGAGCGCTTCTCTACTGAACAGCGCAGCGTCGATGGCGTAAGCGTGCCCAGGCCCGATTGTAGTGTGAGTGCGGGCCGTCGGGGAAGACGGGAGGGGGACAAGAGTTCTTTGGCCCGGTTCGAGGCAACTGTACTTAGTGTGAGTACGGCTCGAGCCTCAGCCAGGCCAGAAAAAGTAACTTAAAAGTAACGCATTGTATTACTTTTCATGAAAAGTAACAAACGCAACTACTTGCTTTTTGAGGAGTAACTCAATATTGTAATGCATTACTTTCTAAAGTAACTTTCCCCAACACTGATGATAGTATTGTTATGCATTAAAGCCACAGTATGCAAGTTTCACTACTAGAGGGGGTTTATTCACAACTAGGGCTGAACAATATATCATTTAAGCATGGATATCGTAATGCGTGTATCCACAAAAGTCACAATTCAGGATTAGTTCACTTACTAAAGATTTCATTGCTACGTCAAGCATCACATTGTTTTGTTTTTTAAAAGAACATTTTCAGTCATGAAATATGAGTTGTTTTTTTGTTGTTGTTTTTTTTTTAAAGAAGCCGGTTTTTAAAATACCAGTGCACATGTGAACACGGCCTAATATTCAATAAGGAAAAAATATCCACGCCCTTGCCTTTTCATCACTAATTGTTTACTGTGCATCTTTATCAAATCCCAACAGTAGCTTTTTTTATGCGCTGCCACAAGCTGTTAATAAATCTGACCCATAATGCTACGAGCAGCTCACTGACAGCCATGAACAGAAAGAAATAAACACAAAAGCTTGCGGCACCTCGTCTGTGTCAGCGGGTCGCTCCAGTAAGACCTGAGACTTGCTCACACTCCACTCCTTCCTGTTCTTCTTACTTATCCGATTATCTTCCTCCGAGCGGGAGAGAACCGAAACCCTGTTGTCGCTCACCCGGGAGAGCAGCGAACTGGGAGAAAACAGACACAATCAGATCAAAATCTTCTGCACACCTGCACAAATCCTCCGAGCATGCTGGCTATGTATTATGCATTTACACAACAACAATACGGGTTTAGTATTCTGGTCTAGAGACAGGTCAGTGCATTAGTCCTAATATGTTCCAGCCGAATATGAAAAGACTCAGGGCTTTGAGCAATGAAGAAAGAAAAACCTTCAAATAGCATAAATTGCATACACTTTTGACATAGGATATGGCTGTATATGCAGGTTTTTTTGTCTTGTTTCTTCTAGATGCCTGACTTGGTAATTGTTACTTATATATACACACTTCAGTGGCATTTTAACCCTTTTAGGCTTAAATTTAATTTAAGAAACAGGCAAAGTCTATGGTTTTAACTGTTGCAAATCAGCAACGCATGCCTGGAAAGAGTTAATAAAAGCTAAAGGTGTTAACATTAGATATACTTACATAAAAGGAAGGTCAGTGTTTTTCAAGCTTAATTGGAAACATTATATTTAAAGGAGAAATGATAAGAGTATAATTGCTCTAGACTGACATATAAGTGGGCAAAACACTGAAGCACAACCACTAGAACATATTAAATTCTTCAGTTTGTAAGACTTGAGATACCTTGAGATATTGTCTCTGACAATTCAAACATGAGCTGAAAACACAAAGACAATCAGCTCCACAACCCAGCAGGTGGGAATGCGGGAAAAACTCCATTAACATTTGAAACATCTCCTGAAACCTCCCGCTCGCTCACCCCCTTTTCACTCACATAGAATGGTCATTTCAAAATATGAATATTCTATATTAATCCACTTTATCTATTATGTCTGATATCATTTGAAATGTCTCAGTGCGACTGGTACAATGGTCTCATTCCCTCAGAAATAGACATAATCAAAACAATAGACATAACTTCAGGTATCTTTTGAACCACTGTGAAGGGTGTGCCTTTCCTATAGGCAGAAACTCACTAAAAGCAAATGCCTTTTGTTATTCGACATACCTCTTTCCTTGAGGAGATTCTTAGATTTACTACTTAAGGGGAAGTTTCTAAATGTTTGGAGCGACCCTATAATTAGATCAGCCCATAGCACGGAGCTCTAAAGCACCATGCTAAGTATTTTTTGAAGTCAGGTATGTGTCTTTTAATCTTGGATTTATCTTTGAGTATTTAATGTCTTTTATTGGTTGTTTATGAATTGACTGAGTGAATTGGCATAATACACATTTACCTGACTAATAAATTATGTTTTGAATTATTTAAACAAAGTTTGTGTTATTATCTCTAGTAGATTACGTTAAGTCCATAACACCACAAGCCCCTGTACAGGTTAGTAACGGATTAAACACGGTGGACAGAGCAGCGTGGCATGCTACACAATGTTCTTAGAGCTTCGACTAACACATTGGCATTAATTCAAGCTGACTTGGACTGAAAAAGGCTATCTAAGGGGATAGACCTTTATCCCTAAACTTTTGATTTAGTAGATAGCAGATCTAAGGGGACCACACAAAAAATGTTCTAGGCTGAGTAAGTAGGGTTCTGCCTTTTTAGAATTGTGGTTAATCGCTTCTGTTTAATGACCTGCGCTGCGTCCGAAACCGCACACTTCCATACTTTATATTACGCTAAAATCAGTATGTGTAGTATGTCCGAATTCATAGAATTCGAAAATCAGTATGTGAGAAGTACCCGGATGACTTACTACTTCCAGCGAGATTCTGGAGTGCGCATCCCATGCATGCTGCGCTATCCCATGATGCCCCGCGAGCGAATTCATGAATGGGATTGAAGCGGCGCAAATGATGCAGGTAGGTCGCGTGACCATGACAAAATGGTGGATGTAGTATGTCCGAATTCTATTCATACTTTTCACATTCATACTGTATAGAACGCACTTTTCTAACGGCCGAGAAGTACGTTTACATTCAACTGCAGTACCTACTGAGTAGTTCAATAATGATTTTGCTGAAAAAAAACACACTTAAAGGACAGTGCACTGACCACTTCAGATTGATTAATGAAAAGAAATATAATCAGGACGAATTACCGATCAAAAACTGCTACTCTAACAGTGCATGAATGGATGACATCAAACAATGCAGATCTCTGTGAGCTTTTAACATGTGTTATCGGTGTAATGTGCACACTATAGACTTTACAAGAAGAAAGCCAGATTTAATACAATCTGTTTGTACTCAATAGAAAAACAAGCTGACCAATGAAAACTTGTTTAAAAGGGATAGTTCACTCATCCTCAATTGGTTCCAAACGTTTAAGAGTTTCCTTTTTTCTGTTGATCACAAAAGAAGATTATTCAAAAAACATAAGTAACCTCGAACCACTGACTTCTATAGGAGGACAAAGAAATAATACAGAAGTCAATGGTTGAGATATTTTGTTTAAATATTTTTGTTTTGGACTATTAAATCTATTTGACTTAGCAATGTTGGTAAATTAAAATAAATTGGCTATATAAAAAATCCTAATATTACTAAATGTATTGTTAAAAAATATATTAATTAATTATCCATATAGAATGATATGAAACATGATATCGTGATTATTCTTGTTGCAATATCGCCCAGTCCTAATTTTAATTTTGCTGGACCTTTAATAAAGTGATGTTCATTATTAGTTCATATTGGTAAATACCAGAACTAATGAAACCTTATAGTCAAGTGTGACTCCAACATTCAACATATATTCTATTGTGTCCAACAGAATGAAAACAAGCTTGTGATGAGTGAATGATAAGTAAAGGATAACAGAATTTTCAGTTTTGGCTGAACTGTCCCTTTAAAGATTGCAATTTACTTCAACATGAGCCTAGGGTTTTTAAATAAATCTAAATTATGGGGGGAGTTGCATGGTAATTAAGGACTTGTTTAATGAGAATCCATTTATCCAGCACCTACAACAACCAATTAAAGGGTGTTAAACCAGCAGCAAACCCACTAGCAGTAATGTAATTACACAGCAAACTGAATCATTGCATGACCTTTCCTTGACCACGAAACCTCTGTCCTGCGACAAATGAGCCCTCGGTGTGGTGCAGAAAGCGAGGAGATTAAGAGAATAAGAGCTTTGATTTGTGGATACTGACTCCTGGGATGCGGGTCTGGAGGAGTTCCCGTCAGAGGATCCCGAGCCGCTGGAGTGACCGGAGGAGGCATTTGAGATGGTGGACATCCGTCTGAGTGTGGACGACATGATATATGGCATCACCACTGAACCAACACGACTCTTTTTCTTCTCTGTCAGAGAGCAGGGCTGAGGGTACAGATATACACACACAAAATCTTGTGAATTCACGTAAACACTGACGTGAAACAGTTGAAGAATTATTAGCCCTCCTAAATTGTGAACCCGTGTAAATTTCTAAACATAGTAGTTTTAATAACTCCTTTCTAATGACTGATTTCTTTTATCTTTGCCATGATGACAGTAAATAATATTTGACTAGATATTTTTCAAGACACTTCTATACAGCTTAAAGTGACATTTAAAGGTTTGTCTAGGTTAATTAGGGTAATTAGCAGTGGTGTAGTCCTAGAAAAAAAGGTGGTGTACTATTACACCCGACACAAATTTTAAATGAAAGTAGGCAAAGAAACGACGAAAGTCAATTCATTGGAGCTTATATATATATAAATATATATATATAAACATAAATATATATATAAATATAATATATATATTATTTTATTTATTTTTTTATACAACGGTTACCTGTATTTAAGTTAACTCAAAAGGGCCTGTGCATACATGGAAAGACAGCTTTTTAGCTTACTTTCTTTAGTGGCTTATTACTTTACATTTTATAGGTTCCTTTTAACATCTATCAGCAATTATTTTTAATTGCCACATTCGTGCATGCTTGTTTTAAACCAAACTATTAGGAGTCTGTCTTCTGTTGTCGCTATTATATACTAGTAGTTACCCTTTTAAATCGCACATTGTTACGCGATTTATGAGTAGTGTTTGCCTAATTGTTTTTAGTGTTATATATGGTATAGTGTCGTTCACAATTAAGACAAATGTGAAATACTGTTTTACAGGGGCGATTTTAGGATTTTAATTTTAGGGTGGATCAGGATCAGATCCTTTTGGGGTAAACAAAGAAAAATGTGTCATATACATATATTTAAGTAAGAATTGTAAGAAATAGGCACATCTTAACAAATTAAGTTGTGAGTTAAAAAAAACCTGTTTGGTATACAGTTAAAGGGGACGCAAATACATTTAAATTAGGGAAGTTTAATCAGAAAAACAAGTGAGTATACTGAGGGTATAGTCAATTATTGATCCTCAGAAGTGGTAATACCCAAACAGCTCATGGAAAAAAGTAAGCATACTGAGTATACGTGCGTATAGCAAGGACTACATCACTGGTAATTTTTGTATAACGATGGTTTGTTCAGTAGACAATTGGGGAAAAATATTGGTTAAGGGAGCTAATAATATTAACCTTAAAATGTTTAAAAATATATATACACTGCTTTTATTCTAGCCGAAATAAAACAAATAAGACCTCCTCCAGAAGAAAGAATATCATTGCAAATACTGTGACAAATTCCTTGCTCAGTTAAACATCATTTGGGAAATATCTGAAGTATTCACAGCAGAACTAATCATTTTGACTTCAACTGTATGTACTGTAAAGCGGGTTAAGATGCTTCTTTTAAAGGCTCTATGCAGGTATGTCTGTCATGTATTCATGGAGATTTTGCAGTTTTTTCTGACTCCAGTTTACATGTCACACGCGCCTCACCTGGACAATTGTAATAGCAAAGTAGTCTGTGGACATGGTCGCATTAAAAATAATGAGCTCAAACTGAGAAACTAGACATACAGTAGGACTCGATCTAGGCACAAAGTCTAAAGCACAGGGCGCAAAAGCATTAAGGGCGTGTCCGAATCCACTTTTGGTATTTTAAGGACAGAAAAATCTGCTCTGCGCAGTGGCGCATGGTCTAACAGGGTTGTGCTTATTCTCTTAATGAGTTATAGGTGTGTCAGAGTCTCATCTCCCCTTCCCTTTAAGAGTCAGTTGTGTGCATTTGCTTTTTAGATGGCAGACTTAGTAAGTGGAAAAACTTTACTAGCGAGAAAACAGTTAAACAGACCATCTGCAGCACGAGGATAAAGAACAAGCCTCCTCCAATCGGCCTCTTTACTTTCACTTTCAAGGATAAGGCAACAGTGTCATACTCACTCCACTGAAGACGTCTATTAGACTACAAATTTCATTTCTTTTGTTAAGTGCAAAGATTTGCTTCAAAACTATTTCTAAATTCAGTTCTAATTTCCAGCAAATTAATAAATGAAAAATAATATTGAAATGTGGTCAAACAACTATTATATCCAAACACACATCCTATTCTTATGCCCTATATAGTCCAAAACCTGACAAATGGACAAATCTAAGCTTGTTTTTAATAAAACAAATTTAAATATGCATATATTGAACAATACTGCTAATGACAATCACATTATACAAAAGCAAATTGTCATGAGTAAACTGAAAAAATAACTGTTTGTTCAGTACAAACCCAAAGATCTGAACGGAAAGTTTTCACATGCACATTACACCCCATGTTTCCTAAGCTCTGAAGCATTTTCACCCAGAAACGGCAAATCCCTCATTTCAAGAGTTCACACTTAGCTGATGATTGATTATAAAATGTGTTTGGCATGCTGTCCCGGGAGAGAGCTCTGAGCTTATAAGATCCTTTATCAGGGCAAGAGGGGAGTTTGAGTTCAGGTAGATCTCGAGAACTCCTCTGACTTGTTTATGACTAATGATAGATTACAGGGATAGCCATAAGAAGATATACTGCTTGCTAAGAGCTCGTCTATGGTGCCAATTTGTTTTGGTCAATTTACTTATATCGCATGTTTTTGGACGGTGGGAGGAAACCGGGGAACAAGGGGAAAACCCACACGAGCACGAGATGAACATGCAAACTCAACATAGAAATGTCGACTGGCCCAGTAAATACTAATCAGTGACATTCTTGCTGTAAGGCTACAGTGCTAACCACTGGCCCGCTGTGTCGCCCAATATAGAAAAAGAAGAGAGGAGTAAAGGTAAGAAGGGAATTCTTCAAGACAAAGATAACTGAGGTAAAAAAAAAACCTCTTGTTATTTATATTGAATTTGGAATCGTCTGATTGGTGAATCATGTGTTCGCTAATGTGGGACCAGCTGTGGTCAATCATAAGCACGTGATCCTCTAGAAATTAGTTTATGAATAAACTTCTCTTGGCCTAGCGTCTGTCGGACTGACCAGAGTAATGACGCCGTAGAGTTTCTCCACTTTGGCACGCAGGTCCTGGAAGCAGGTGACGATTCTGTTGTGAAGTGGTTTAAGCTGCTCCGTGGATTTCTCTCCATGAATCCGAATCCCCTCATCAAGCAGCGGGATCTGAAGTGTTATCAACATTAAAAATTAAACACTGAAATGCATTTCACTTTGATGCTTCTATTGCACAACACAAACACAGTTAACCACTTCATGTCAAATCTACTGTAACTTCCAGCAGTTTGCCAGTAACTTATAATAATTACAGATATACTGTATTTATGTTTACAGCACAGTTTATCTTGCTGTTTATGCATTTACAGTAAGTTTATGTATACCTTTACTGTAGAATATACAGTAATTTTCACAATGCAACTTTAAAGTTGAACACTGAAGTCCACTTTACTTTGATGCACAACCTACATGCTGTTAACAATAGCCCCTTTCACACAGTGATACCTGTAAATATCTGGAAAATTTCCGGAACTACTTTACAGGTATATTTAAAAAAACGCTGTTCACACAGGCGAGGACGTTACGGAATTTTTCCGGAAAAGAGCATTCACACATCCAACGCAAAATGCCGGTAAATTCTGACATCATTAACCAGAAATGACCTCTAAACGGCTGCGCTTGTGTTTGTAAACATTTGACTACATTACAAACTCTTCGGATGGATCAGTATTGAGTACAACTCTAATGAAAACATAGGGAAACACTTTCGCATGTCGAGATGTTCATGATATGTGTGTGTGCTGGCGCTATGGGCGCTCACGGGCACACGCAAAGCTTGAAGGTAAACAAACAACGGATTATCATAAACATTTTATCGATAATTATTTACACAGCATTAAGAAGGAACATAGAAACATTATCTGACTAACATTAGCAGCTAAAGGTGTCTGGAAAAAATATTCAAAGGCTTTTATTCTCATAAACCGCGCGCACATGAATGCGTCTGACTGTTCTGATTGGCTAAAGCAGGTTTCTCACGTCAGCCCGTTCTAGACGTGGACGCGCTTATTACGGCAATCTTCCTTCTGCATTCACACAGCGCAGCATTCCGGCAAATTACCGGTAATGTTACAACTTCTCTTTCTGGAAAATAGCCAGAACGAATTTACCGGTATTTTCAAAACGGGCCTGTTCACACATACAACCTTTCCGGAAAATTGCCGGTAATTTTCCGGAAAGGTCTGTATGTGTGAAAGGGGCTAATGTCATGTCGACCCTACAGTAACTTCCCGGCAGCAGTTTGCCAGTAACTTACAGTAAATCAGTTACAGCAGATATACTGTATTCACGTTTACAGCACCGTTTATCTTGCTGTTTATGTATTCACAGAATTTAATGTATATCTTTTGTGTATAATATACACTTTAAACTTTAAAATACAATAACTTACTGCATAACTGTCCTACAGAAAAATAGTTTATATTACAAGTTAAAAACTGTGTAGTTAACAAATATCTTTAACAATGGTCAGTAAATATGTTTACAGATGGAATCTGCCAACTATGCATTAGCATATACAGTAAATGATTTCAAAGCATTAGATTTAGACAAGAGTTTATTATTATTATATAAGCCATGATATCATATAATCATGCATTCTTGACTGTTGCTGGTTTTCTTTGTTGGAGAGAGGTCAAATGCACACTACACTCTGTACCCATGTAGCGAAGAATTCTGGCCAAGATTTGGCATAAATCTGGCACAGCAAGCATTCGTCCGGCACTTGCACACAGCTTGTGGGCCAAACATGGCCCTGGTTAGGCAGAGGTGGCACCGTTCTTAAGGCGGCACACAATACATGGACCAGATGTAAATAGTAGTATTTGGCCCAGATGTTAATAATTGATATGTGGGCAATCTAATTTTGTCTTTTCTTGACCCACATTTACTATACATTTTTAATATTTTTAGGTAAAGGAAAATAAGTCTACCAATCAGGTCGCTTCAAGAAAAAGCACACCCACAGTGTGCCTAAGCGAATGGTTTATAAATTTAATTGCAGTTGTAACAAAACAACATATTCGGCCCAGTTCAGGCTCAGTTATGGGTTAACAACTTGGTTGAAACTTGGCCTAGATATGGTCTATGTTTGGCCCTTGTTTGGAAGCCAGACTTGGTCCAGTACGGTAATTCACTGAGGCCTGTGGGCTAAGCAAAAGCTGATTGTGTGGGCCAGAGATATATTGCTATGTGGGTATAGATGGCAGAAAATAAGCCTTTTTTGCACTTTAACTGATAATCAAAAGTAAACATGACAAATGCTACCTTGTCCCAACAGGGAAAACCAGTAACAATTAAGAACGCATGATTATATGCTGTCACGGGTTTGCCAAAAATAAAGTGTCTTATAATGGAAGTCAATGAGGCAAAAACAGCCACAAACATAAGGAAAGGGTAGTACATTTTAAAGCATTTTCCCCAAATAAGTGTCAAATGAAGTGTCTGATGAAGAGCCGAGTGGCTCGAAACGTTACATGTTCTGTGTCAGCCTTTTTAATTTAATAAATTTGTATTTTTGAAGCCTTGGTGTTGCCGCCTTTGATTTACATTTAATTTGCACTTTATGCGATTTTGGCTGAGCACCCAATTAAGAGAGATGTGCGTGCTTTGTACAGTTTTTTCCCCAAATAAGTGTCGAAATAAGATTTGTCACCAAAATCATTCCATTAGCTAAAACAAAAAAAAAGCTGTGGTCAAATTAAGACCCAAAATCACCTCATAATGGATGAAAACATCCCCAACAGCACGCAAAGGTTAATTTATAAGGATCTACACATTTACTGTGGACTTTGTTTGCATCTTTCACAACTGGGGACATTTTAAGCTTGTGCAAGTGATCAAACACAACACAGATCTGCAGAAGTGTCACCTGCAGAGCGATCAGGTGTTTTAAGACTTCAATGCGTTCCAGGTGGTCAGGATTCTTCTTCATGTAGGCCTCTGTGAAGAATGCCTGAGGGCCGAAACAAAAATTTCAATTAGGAAGAGCTGGCGTTTCAGAAGACCTCATGCCTTGAGGCGCACATCAATTTTTCATATCTGACCAGGAGAAAAGGCATGACTGGTTCCGCTGAGAGTTATCAGGTGAGCAGCTTGATTTTGGGGCTTTGGTTAAAAATGAATGGACCTTTTTCACTTTTCTGGAACTCTCAGAAGTGGAAGTCGTCATAGTTGGGTAAACATGGGGTTCCATCTTAACAAAGTGCAAAATCTAAAGGCTGATTTGTACACTGTCAAACCCAACAGTCAACTTTATTAAATGAAATGAGTGTAGTTGACTCAAAATTTATTAAAAGTTAACTCTTCTCATTTGAAAAGAGTTTTGAACTCAGTGTTGAAGGTAATGAGTTAAATACCTCCTTACTTCAACCTAAACGCAGTAAGTTCAGAGTACTCGTATAGATTGTTTTTAACTCAATTGGTTTCCTCAAATGGTTTGAGTTGCTTTAACTTATTGGGTTTTACAGTACTCCGCTGGTTTGAGTTCTCTTCATTTATTGGGTTTTATTATGCTCAAATTTTGCCGTTTACGGGAGAGAACGGGAGAGTAAAACAAGTATGTTTTTTACAATCCTATTTGCTGAAATGCTCTATGATGGATATCAAGTGTGTGAGACTGATAACGGCAGCCAGAAGAGAGAACAACATCAAATTTACTGTCCCGTCCCCGTAGACTGCATTAGAAACACCTCGCACAAGCAGCAGTTTTTTGTAATTTGATGCAAAGATTATCTCATGCATACGTAAATACATACATACTTTCAAGGATTTAAGATTTTAATGACTGTTAAATATGTCAAAACATTCTCGTGAAATGGGTCGATAGAAGCAGCAGAAATGAGGAAACCTTCTCGTAGTTGGAGAAGCCGCCCATGACAGCCGGGTCCACTATTCCATTGAGCATCATTGAGAGCGGGTGAACAGGGCACGAGCGGTCACATGCCTGCTGCTGGACCAGATTGCTCAGCTTCTCATTGGCCAGCTCCATAGTTTCTATGGCGTTGTCCAAAGGGCTGATCTCTTCCTACAAATGAAGAACAGTATGAGATGATATCCTTTAGAAAAGTCACATTTTTAAAACTATTATACTATTCTTGCGGTATAAGGTTTTAGATTTTTCATGTTTTCAAAAAAGATTTTTTATCTGTTTTTTTTTTTAAAATGTCTTTTACAGAAATAGCAGGACAGTTTTAAAGAAAAATAGAAACAAATATTATACCCAACCCTTCCTCCATAAACAAAATAAGATGACAAAATACATAAAAATTATTTCCCAGAGATGGGCTGCGGCTTGAAGAGCATCCGCTGCGTAAAACATGTGCTGGATAAGTAGGCAGTTCATTCCGCTGTGGCGACCCCAAAATAATAAAAGGACTAAGTCGATAAAAACTTAATGAATGACATAAAAATTAATAAGAGTTTAAAAAAAGCATACAGTAATTACAGTCAATTATGGATAAAATATACAGTTGAAGTAAACCTACAGTTGAAGCCCTATTGTGAATTATTATTATTATTTATTTATTTATTTATTTATTTATTTATTTATTATTATTATAAATTTTTTTTATTAAAATATTCCAGAACTGGCAGGATAGTTTTACAAAAAAAGAAACAATTACACAAAAAATTACAAAATAAATAAAGATGGGAAAATACATACCAATACACAAAACTTTAAAAAGGAACAATAAGTTCAAGTTTAATAATTTTATTAGGGGCAGGGAAAATTAGGGCAGTAGCATCATGACACAACAAACGCATACAAACAAAAATCACTCAAAAACAATATATAAAAAACACACCCCAGCATGCTTCATATTAACTTTGGAAATATAATAATAGTACTAAAAACATAAAAAAATCAAATGTGTTAATATTTAGGGTTATAAAGTCTAATGGCTTCAGGAAGGTGAATTTATATCTGTTAAATGAGAGTCAATTCATTATAAATTAGTGTAAATTTTGTACAAAATAAATATTAAATTATTTGCATAAAAAATACCAACAAACAAAAATAAAACAAACCAAAATGATAAATTTAGACCGTACTCACACTATCTACAGTTGCCTTGAACCTGGCCAAAGCATGCTTGTCCTCCCTCCCGTCTCCCCTCGACGGCTCGCACTCACACTACATTCGGGCCTGGGCTCGCTTACGTCATCAATGATGCACTGTTCAGTTTAACAGATGAAAAGCGCTCTCGCTGAGCACAGTGGAGATTTCTTTAGTTATATCATTTAAGTCATTTGGGATGCGGTGATCCGCAGTCAAATATTTCACAGAACAGATCCGCCACTTTTGGCGCTCATAAACAACAATAAAGTACTCGTGCTGCAGGAATTAGGAGCTTTGCTGAAGGTGTGCAGCTGTCGTGCAGTGAGGGGTTTGCGTCTTTAATAAACTACGACAGTTTGCGCTCATTGAACGGCAAGAATGATTAATTAATCCACATCAAAAATCCCTTAAAAGTCACGTCTCGCTTTCAGTTTCGGGCTTTGGCGCATTTTGCACTCACACAAGCGTGACGCGCCAAAGCCCAAGTGAAATGCGTCATCTTCCAACCGGGCCAGGGCCGGCCAAGTGAACCATGCCTGAGCCCGATTCAGAGCACTCACACTTCTCAAACGATCCGGGAAATGGGCCTGGGCATGGTTTGGATAGCATAGTGTGAGTACACCCTTAATCCACAGATACTTATACAAATACCTCATTAAAATCCTTCAGCAATTGAAAAACCCTACGACTTAAATTGAGAGTGTGTAGACGTACTCACAAAACATTCTAAATGGGTGCCATGTCTCAAAAAAAGTACTAGAATTGCCATTTAATGTGAACCTGTTTTTTTCCAAACAAATGAAGCTCACTGTATGTCCAGCAGCAGATGACTATCCACATCAAAGCAATGTATTTTTAAATTCTTAATCAAACATGGTTCCAAATAAAGTGAGAAAAATAATCACATATTTCAAGAGTTCCAACTTAGCTGATGATTTTAAACTAGTGTGTTTGCCATCCTGTCCCAGGAGAGAGTCCTGAGCTCAGAAGATCCTTGGGCCCGGGGCTCTCTCCTGTTTCATTGGTAGATAGGGGAGTCTGAGCTCAAGTAGGTCTCGAGAGCTCCCCTGAATACAAGCGTTCGGCCTATGCTTTGATTATAGGGGTTGCCATGGCGGAATGGACCTCCAACTGTACCAGCATATGTTTGTGTGGAGAATGCCTAGTACTAAAACACTCATAAACTTTGCCAATTTGATTCATTCAATTCACTTATAATGAACTGTCTTTGAATTGTGGGAGGAAACCAGAGTACCAGGGGAAAACCCACGTGAGCATGATGAGAACATATGAACTCCACACAGAAAAGCTAACTGACCCAGTTCGTCTGAGTGGGGAATCATGTGATAGCTAATACAGGACTAGCCATGGTCAATCAAAACCATGTAATCCTCTCGAAATTAGTTTATAAATAAACTTCACAAATGAGTACATTTTTCAATTTATACTTAAAAGGTACTATGGCATTTGTTATAGGCTATTTGTTTTTTGTTTTTTTTTTCAAATAACCAAAATTGTATTATTTAACTCAAGTTTTTATTGAATATATTTTTAAATAACCAAAAAAATATGTTAGGTAAACATGTTTCAGGTTATTTTTTGCAGCTAAAAACATTCCAATGCCATGCATTTCAGTTCAAAACAAGCGATTAAACTTAAAAATAAATGAAGATTGTTTATATTGTGACTTTTCTTCGTTTTTTTTCAACAAGTGAATTTATTGCTGCTGTATTAACAGCACAACACATAAATAATTATCCACTTTGTAAGAGAATGTAAAGGCATTGAAATATATATTTTTTCTTTTAGCTATAATAACCGGCCGGGCAGGTGGAGATAGATTTTGGTAGCCAGACTGAAAAAAACAATAGCCCTGGGATGTCAGGCTAAGGGATTTTGTGAGCCTTGTATATAAAATGACCATATTTAAAGCACTGTTAATTGCTAAAAAATTATACAATTGCATATTTCATTAAGATAAAAGATGACTTTTCTTGTCATCAAACAGTTGTGCTGCTTTTGTGATTTTTTTATAGCATAGGGCTATAAAAATAAAAAGTTGTTTTTGTCAAGTTAAAAAGATTACAAATTCTTTTTATTCATCATAGCAGTGAAAAAGGGGGGGGGGATCACAAAAGCAGCACAACTATTTGATTTAAAAATATGTCTATGATTGAACACCAACCTAGCATATTTTAATTATTATTACTGTAGGATAATTTGCTATTGAAGACTGGAGTAAAATTCAGCTTTGCATCACAGACATAAATTACATTTTTACATAATGTTAAAGGGCTGGTCCAGAGTGCATCTTTAAGGCTTGGTTGTGTTTATAAGATGCAAAGCAATGTGTGCTCATGCTTTATTTGTAAAAAGATCATGTTAATTTTTCCAAATATCTTTTTTTGATTGTATACAGCTAAAATGAAAACCACATGTTTCCTACTTCCTCCAAAAGACCCTCACTCAAGAGGCTCTGATCGGTCAGCTAACATAATGTGCTGTTATTCTCTGATTAGCTCCAGGTCACCAGGAAAAGCATCAAGCCCCTACAAGTGCATGCTTTTGCGCTGTGCGAATACTGTCAGCCAGAGTACCTGTTAGCCGTATCAGTTTGAGTCTGAATCAGACAGAAAAGGACACAGAGGACACAGCTGAACCTCATGCCTGCTCTCTAAAACAACATCTGACAATTGTCTTTCATATATAATCAGGTTATTAGCATGTGTAAGTAATATAAAACGTTCTCATATCTTTTGCTTGTTCTGTCATTTGAGATGTAGAATGCAGGGACAGCATCTGCATAGAGAGACACTGCAGCGCTGGTGAAGATTGTGGGTGTTTAAAGGGGTTTGACTGATAAATATGAATTTGTAACTAAATTGTTAACAGTGCCAAACTGCATTTCCCATTGTTTACATTCTTGTTTACGTCCTTGCTACAACATACCATTAACGCTAGACACTATGCATTAAATAGATTCAATTCAGCTTTATTTCTAGAGCGCTTTTACAATGTAGATTGTGTCAAAGCAGCTTCACATAGAATAGTATAGTGAATTAAAACAGTGTCATTTCAGTTTTCAGAGTTTAAGTTCAGCTCAGTTTAGTATGGTTCAGTGCGGTTTAATATTAAATACTGATAATCCAAACACTGAGGAGCAAATCCAGATGCGAAGCTCTACGGGTCTCGAACCATGCAAGCCAGTGGTGACAGATCAATATTAACAAATAAAAACACTTACAGGTTGTGGCTCACAATCCACAGCTTCTGCTATTATGGTTGGAGCTACTCTTTCTTTGAGGAGGTTTAACCGAATCCAGCACTGAACTGAGAGATTCTGGAAGTTGTCCTTTATCAAATGCTAGAGCTATATATATTTTTTTATAATTCTCTGGAACATAATTAAAATTCAATTGTGAGCACTTCTGTCTTTGTGTCGAAGTCCAAATATAGAAACAGAACAATCTCTGTGGAAATAGCAGCGTTTGGAAGGCATTTAGGCTTTCTCTGCTAGATTACAGCAACTCTGGCCATGCCCCTTCGCTGCACGGGGTGTATGCGCATGGAGAGTGCATGTAACCTGAAGCGTTTGTGATCTAATTAGTCCTGGATGTATTTTTTTGTAGTCCCCAAACTTCGCTCGCTGTAGGCTTTGCTAAGCTAACTCTGTGAAAGCCAATGTCTCCCTTTGCATTGAACTTTGCGCAGATTACATTTAGAGATGCTGTTTCTGCCCACACAGCCACATTTTATTTATTTTATTTATTTGTTTATTTGGCAGGGACAGTGTACATTAATTAGCATTTCTGCCAATGCACCAGAGTTAGCCCGAAGGCTATTTTTCATCTGTTGTCCCTTAACAACCTAGAAAAAACAATACAAAATTATACAATCTATCAAACATTTTTACTAAAACAGACATGGTCATATAGATGTTAAAAGAGAATATTTACAAATTAAGCTAAAACACCAATATTTTGTAATAGAGATAAAAATAGTTGAAACACATTTAAACAACAGATCATTAAGATGGTGGGCACAATAGGAAACATGCTAGTTTCAATTTAATCAGAATGATGACACGTCTGATTCTATATAAACCAGGTTTTTAAATGTTTTTTGAATATATTAAATGAGGTTATATCTCTGATGCTGCCAGGGACAGAATTCCACTCCTGTGCACCTGTAACTGAAAAGGCACCCTGACCAAAGGTACTTTTCCGGAGTGGGACAATACAGTCTCCTCGGGCTGCCCCTCGTGTTGCTCTGTATGTGGTGTTCCTGACATTTACAAACTGACCGAGAGGTGTGGAGGACAGACCATGAATGATTTTATACAACATTTTACACATCAACTAACGTTTAAATTATGATATCGTAGTAGACCACCCCTTTAAGTAGAAACCATTGCTACACATTGCAATAACTCCTATTAAATAAATGCAGCCATGGTGATTGTAAGAGAATTCATCAAAAAACATGAAAAATAAATATCTTATAGACCCCAAACTATTGAGAAAAACATGAAATGACATATCTAGAGACTGGAATATGATAACTTCTATTTTAGTCCTGGTCAGCATGTAATATCCTAGCAACAGCATGGCATTGAACTAAAAAGCACTGTAGTTGTGCATGAGCAAAAACCAATCATAGCTTCCGGATATTAAAAAAATAAATCAATTCGAGATGATTAATTGATGAGATGGAGGTTCAATAGCTGATTATTCGCCATTGATTACTGTACATCAACAGAAAGATTATTTCAGAATCATTACAACTTGATGAAAGACAGCAAACGTAATAACATGCACTGCTGCACTGCACAAACTAAAGCACATTTGTAAAGTAAATAGGGCTCATTTTGATGTCATGTCGTCTTTAAAGAGGCCATCATGCTTTATTATTCCTTTAGAATGTAATGTGTTTGTACAAAGTTAATCCCGCAAACGAGATTTAGTCTTTCAAACAGCTCCATCCCATCTAAAGCCCCATTTACTCCTGTTATCAATTGCATTTTTGTTGGAAAGCACATTTGACTGGATTGTTTTTTGTGCTTTATGTGGCTAAATGGGTTTAAAGAGCCACAAAAGTGTGCCTTCTGACCTCATTGTTGAAGCATGCAGGCCAGATAGATCTTAAACTTTGCCACTGATAATGTTTTTTGCTTTGATTTGGTTTTTAGTTTGGTTAAAGGTAAAAAAATTAAGTTAAAAACCAAATGTTTTCTTTATAGGTGGGCATTTTTTTAACTAGATCAATCTCACTGTAATCTTAGAATAAAACTAGATTAATCTAGATTAAAATAGCTCATTTGAATTCTGCCGAAGGCATTCAGAATATGTGTGCTACCCAAATAATGACTAAAAGTAAGTCTTTGAGAACGGGTTCCTCAAACCAGGTGGCGCATAAGACCAGGGACTCATCTCCGGTTTCCAAAATGCATCACAAACTGCTTAAGAAACTGTTCTACTATGATAAATGGTGATGAAAATAAATGATGTTCAATAAGATGTACTTGTGTTTGCTAACTGTAGGCCTACATAAGTTCCAAACAGTGATTTTTCATGACCTTAATCCGACTTAAGTCACAACTGAACTAAACAGAAATGGAATTAATACATGGAGTAAGCATATATTAGTGGCATTATTGAAGTAAACACCGCAATCAAACTATTACCGTCATGTAGGACTTTTCGCTATATTTTCCGACAAGATCACGAAATGCAGAAGTTTTTCTTTCCATTTGGTGTGCATTATTAAATTTCATATTCTCACCAGATCTTACTCCTTATTTGCGTCTAATACCCCAGTTTGTTACGGGGGCATGAATGAATGTTTATGAGTTAAAGTGAAACTGCTGAACTGCAGTTAAAGTCACCCAAAATTACAGGAAACTCCTACATGAAAGCACTTCACAAGCACTTGAAATTGAATGACTTCCCGCTACTTTGACACTCTCACCGTCTTCAGTGCGAACGCACAGTAATGCTTAGACTCAATAATATTGAGTTTAGCTGTAATGTGATTACGGGTAGTTGAATTTATACATTTATGACACATTTGATTGGTCAGTTACAGCACAGTGGGTCAAGCTGACCAATCAGAGCTTTCTCTGCTTTTCAGAAGGTGGAACTTAGCAGAAACTGGAACTCTAGCAGAGCAAATCAGACTGATTGGAAATAGACTCGTTCCATTAATGTATGGCATGTAAAAATAAAGATTTTTTGAACAATAAAAAAATCCTAATCTATCATAATACAGCAATCAAACAAAAATAATGCAGTTCAGCACCACAATTTAAAAAAGCAATACGTAATCAAGTGCTGTTGACAGATTTCAGTAAAAATGAGTCGCTCACCACAGACATGGACTTCACTTCAAACCACTTGAGGATTCCTGGAAAGCGGTACGCCGTGATAAAGGTGGTCCTTTCAATCCACATGGTCTGTAAGGTCAAGGCATATTTAGACCATCAAGAGGGTTAATCATCAGTAATAATTAAACGGTACTAAATTAAAGACTCCAAAACAAAACTAGCAAAAAAATGGTTTCTATTATTTCAACAACAGTCAAATTTATTACATAGAAATAAGGGCGTTACTTCTTTGTTAGCGAGCAGTCACTTTCTCTAAAGGTCATGTTCAGTTTCTTAGGTGTCAAAATCCTTATTATCATCAAGGGGGTTGACATTTTTATATGATTGCTATGCCATTAGTTATTGTGTACGTCTTGGAAGCCTCTGAAAGGACTAAGATTAATAGGACTCATAATTGTTGGTATTTTCGACCACGGATGAAAGTGCTTTTGTTCAAGGACTCACTCGGGTCAAGAGGCCATACAATACTCAAGTATTTTATAATTGTGAAGTAATTGCGCTATTTACGTTGCTTTACAATAAGTTCCAGCATGTTTCTGACAATAAGAAAGGCTAGTTTTATTCAGGAAAAAAACGGTAATTGATGTTAAATGATCTTTTATTTAGTGTAACATTGACAGTTTTCTACACCTCATGACCAGAGAAATAATAATTAATAAAATAATAATAATAATAACAATATTAATAATAATAATAATAATAATAATAATAATAATAATAATAATAATAATAATAATAATAATAATAATAAAATAATTTATTTGTGATTATTATTATTATTATTTTATTATTATTATAATGGTTATTATTATTATTATTATTCCTTCATAGAGATGGCATTTAAAAAGATTTTCTGGACTACAGAATATCGCAACCTTGAGAACAAACTTAAAATGTTTCTTTTTGCAAATGTGAGGTACAGACAGATGTTTATTATAAATGCAGTTCATGATAAATGCATTCATTTTTCAAAAGATTTAGAAATGTTTCATTTTAGAAGCTTTGCATGAAAATTCATAAATGAACAAAAGCACTAGGAAAAAAGCCCTAGGAAAACATCTTGTGTGTTTCAGAGAAATAAAATACTAATTTTTTTTCCCAAATCATAATGAACATATCACAAAAACATTGCATTAATTCACACTGTAAACTATTGATAGTAATCTTTTAACATAGCTTCCAGAATGAAAATAATAATAATAATTTAGACCATAGAATAATCACAATTAGAGGATAATGAGATGCCAGGTTTTCAGATGTTTAGACTTACAATAAAAAATAAAAAATAAACGTTTTTTTTTTTTTGTTTTTTTTTACCTCAATCTCAATGTTTTAACTTTAGATCAGTTAAGAAATCAGTATTTGGTTAAATAACCCTGATCACAACACATGAAATTATTTGCTATTCTGCACAGTTTTCCTACAGTGCTTTCACACCTATAGATCAATTTTTTTGTTCTGAAAGAGGGATTAAAATAGTTACAATGTTGCTCTTTGTTCTTGGCGCGGTTCGCTGTCCCACAGCAGTTTCTAAACGGACCAAAATAGCTAAAACAAGTCACGTGCGACTAAACTCTCCTCACATTGGTCAGAGTTCCAGTTTATTTTGCAGAGTACCGCTTAGCTGTCATGCGTCCTTATCTTAATTTATGACAATGAGCAATAAGACATAAGCGAAAAGCTGCACTTTAATTTTGAATAGTGGCAGCCACAGATATAGTCACCAAATACAAACCAGAGGTAAAACTTTCTCATACAAAGCCGTTGGCTTATATGTGCCCCTATAGGCATTCTGGTCTAAAAAGGAGACGTGTTGAGTAATATTGCTGGCGCCTTGCTATTTTAGGGAACTAAAATGGACTGCAAAATAGACCAGATCAAAGCAGGTCTATAGTCCAGCGCAGAGTGCGTTAGTTGTGCGCCTCGCTTAATACACATAAGATGTACAGCAATACGCAAATATCTTTACAAATGAAAAAGAATTAAACTATTAAATTATTACAAAAATTCTTATTTTCTAGCCTATATAAATATAAAAACCAATTTGCTTCTGTATAATGTTATTATTATTAGCAGTATTATTTATTTATATGCATATTTATATTTGTTTTATTAAAAACAGGCTTAGATTTGCCCACCGGTCAGGTTTTAGACCATATGGGGCACAGCATGTGTGTTTGAATATAACTCAGTTTTTTTAACACACTTTGTTATTATTGTTCATTTATTCTTTTGCTGGAAATTAGAACTGAATTTAGAAATAGTTTTAAAACAAACTTTTTTGCTTCATAAACAAAATTGACTATGTAGGCTAATGGAAGTCTGTGTACTACTACTTTACTATATGCATGTAAAGTGTGTTGTTAAATAAGTGTATATGTGTATAAAAAGTGTATAGCTAGTAGTGATGTTTGTTCCTCAATTACTATCATCAAGTGTTCATGAGATGGATTGCCTAAGGGAAGAAACTTTCTGTGTTGGGCTGTTATGGTATGCAGTGCTCGGTAGCGTCAACCAGAAGGTAACAGTTCAAAGAGGCAGTGTGCTGGGTGTGAGCGGTCCAGAGTGATTTTGGCAGCCCTTCTGCTCGCTCTGGATAAGTACAGTTCTTGGAGAGTAGGGAGGTTTGTACCAATGATTCACTCAGCAGTCCGAACTATTCAACGTAACCTTCGAAGGTCAGATTTGGTAGCTGAGCTAAACCAGACAGCTACTGACGTGTTGATGACTGAATCAATGATGGAGATGTAGAACTGTTTCAGCAGCTCCTTTGGGAGGCTGAACTTCCTCAGCTGATGAAGAAAGTACAGCCTTTGTTGAGCTTTTTTTGACAGTGGAGTCAATGTGAGTGTCCCACTTCAGGTCCTGAGAGATGTTGGTTGCCACAATCCGCTTGTTAAGTGGTGACGTGTTTGTGACGTATGTAATACTGTTTCCGGGTCCAAGCCGCCATTCATTTGAGTGGAGAAATCATTCATTTATGATCACGTTTTATTCATATCACCCATTAATATATTATAGTTAATTATAGTAAATTTTACATAAAGTCATAGTGTACACAACAATCTCTGGGCTTGCTGCATAACAAATAATACAAATTTGACAATTTATAAAAAAGTGAATCACTTTCTGGCCATCGGATATTAGGCATGGACATATATAAAGCGATCGTGATTTTCGAAAGTCTCCCCATTCAGTTGAATAGAGCGCTTAGACCCGGAAGCCGATTTGAGTGACGTCACACTTATCAAGCGGATACAAATCGCTATTAAAACAATGTGGCGCAAAACGTGAAAATTACTGTTGCGCTGGTCTGAAAATAGCAAGAAATCGCGCCATACACGTTGCACCTTATTGCACCATAGGGCCCATGTTCCTTTTAAACCAGGGGTCACCAAACTTGTTCCTGGAGGGCCGGTGTCCTGCAGATTTTAGCTCCAACCCTAATCAAACACACCTAAACAAGTTAATCAAGGTCTTACTAGGTATACTTAAAACACCCAGGCAGGTGTGTTGAGGTAAGTTGGAGCTAAAACCTGAAGGGACACCGGCCCTCCAGGACCGAGATTGGTGACCCCTGTTTTAAACCATTATGTGTATGTGTGATCTTTGAACATAGCCTCTGTAGCCAGCAATTTTGTGCATGTGTTTGAGTATGTGTGTGTGTTCTTTTTTATATGTCTGTATTTATTTCATTATGTATGATCCCTGCATTCATTTCCTTGCTTACAGGTCATCAATCATGTTGAAACTCATCCTCCATTCACTTGTGGGGTTTCAACACTAAACAGATGCTTGATTGACAGCTTCAACTTCATCATTTTTAAAGTATGTGTAATGTCAACAACACAGAAAAGAAACACATCAGCCTATTTTCATCAGAATTCATCTTTTCAGGCAACCTAATTATCCTTATCTGTCTTTATCGGTCGTCCTCTGCGCTTCAATATTTGCCAATGTTTGCGTGCGATAACGGCAAGAAAATAAATAATAACTCACGGCAAACTCATTGTCGGGATCTTTCTCTCCTTTCCTGAACGGTCTGGAGTACTGAAACTTGTCCACCTCATTTGTCCTGTAGTAACTGAGAAGACAACAGGAGGAAATCGTGATCTGCCAGAGCATTATTTATGAGAGATCTCAATCGTGAAAGATGTGAATAAAAAGTTATACTTGAGGATTTGTTCAGGTAGTCCCTTGTCCTTGAAATGGGAAGGTAAGTTTAGGACTGGCTTCACCGTAAAACACTGAATATCTGCAGAGAATCCATTAAGGGGAGACATATTTTACTTTTGTATTGCTGTCAGTATGTTGCTGAACTTGGACTGAAGGATGTGCTGCTCTGTCCATTTATTACAATATTACTGTCTTTAGTGTTACTTGTTTTTTTACAAACGTAACATGTATTTTGTAAGGCAACTTTTAGTGTCTATAATGACGTGAATAAATTAAATTAATTATTAGTTTTTTAAATCAATTTTATGCATGCTTGTTCAATCCTACCTAAAAAAAAAAAGTCTTGTCGAATATCCAAGTTTTAGTAACAACAAGTAATAGCTTGACTTCTAGTTGATCATTTGATATCAGAAGTGGCTTATATGAAAGGCAAAAGCCTCTAGAGCAGGGGTGCTCAACCCTGTTCCTGGAGATCTACCTTCCTGCAGATTTCAGTTGCAACCCTTATCAAACACACCTGCCTGTAATTATCAAGTGCTGTTCAGGTCCTAATTAATTGGTTCAGGTGCGTTTGCTCAGGGTTGGAGCTGAACTTTGTAAATCTCCAGGAACAGGGTTGAGCACCCCTGCTCTAGATTATGCTTATTTGACCAAAATATGATCATGCCTTGATTATTAATTATTTAGTTTGGCCAGTAAGGTCTGACTTTGCTTAGACAAAAGTCTTGCCACTGAACAGAAATAATGTACAGTATTAAATATAAAGTCATGCTACAGCGGAAAATTAATACTGTGTTTGACTCCCATGAGCTTGGAGGACTGCATCCATACATCTCTGCAATGACTCAAATCACTTATTAATAAAGCCATCTGGAATTTCAATAATAGCGTTCTTTCAGGACTCCCAAGATCTTCATCTTACCCCAGACATGCTCAATAATGTTCATGTCTGCTGACTGGGCTGGCCAATCCTGGAGCACCTTGACCTTCTTTGCTTTCAGGAGCTTTGATGTGGAGGCTGAAGTATGAGAAGGAGCGCTATCCTGGTGAAGGATTTGCCCTCTCCTGTGGTTTGTAATGTAATGGGCAACACAAATGTCTTGATACCTCAGGCTGTTGATGTTGCCATCAAGCAGAAAGAAAATAAATAAATGAGTACAAGCTAAAATAAACTAGGTGACCAAAATGGCCAAAAATGGGAAACTGTTTAAGTTTTTGCCGGTTTGTTTACACAACTAACATTTTTTTTTGGTCAATAAAATGCATGAATTGCCCAGAGATGGAAGGGCATCCGCTGCGTAAAACATATGCTGAATAATTTGCCGGTTCACTCCGCTGTGGTTAATAAAGAGACCAAGCCGAAAAGAAAATGAAGTAATTACTTAATTTAATTTGTTTGTTTAAATTCGGCCCATACAAATATAGTTTGCAACCACTTACCTTAACAAAATTTGGTAAATCCAATCAATAGTTTTATCAGTGTAGTGCGAGTGAAGGATTGCGAGTTAAGGATACGCTGTCCGGTTGAACTGCAGATGTTGTCAGCAGGCGGCGATGTGCTGGTCATCCTCACTGCATTGGGAAACTGAGACAACAGCTTCAGACTGAAGTCCTCCAGCCACTCATACTCTTTACCACGGTAAATAAACATTTTGTTCTGTTTGGAACAAGCAGAGCAACTTCATCATAAAACAATCTGACCACAAGACTTTTATTAATCAACACAATGGTTAAAAAGTTGTGCAATTTTTGTAAATCATTTTTAAGGTGAACATTATTAGTAGAGATGTAATGATTCACCGTGAGCCGGTTGAAAATTGGTTAAAATATGTGAAGATTCAACAAATTGCGATACATGTTTAGAACAGAAGAGGCACTGTGTTTACAGATGCAAACTCGATTTCAGCTTCGCTTGCACCAACGAGTGCTATAGAGACCAAATAGTGTATCCGTTTTTTTCATAGTGAAAGTGTGAAAGATTGAAACAGAACTGCACTTCCTTACGGAGTGCACAAAATACTCAGAGATCCGGGAGAAGTTCTACCCGAAACTCATACACACACACAAAAACTTTGAGTCCCTGTCAAACAATGAGAAACTGCTCATCCTACTGGGGGAGTGTGTGTGCTGCTGTGTGTTAGCAGCTCAGTTTGTGCACTCCTGCCACCGTCTAAGGAACCCACAATGATCCGCTCCACTGTCTCCAACACACAACACAGGAACTCTTTACTCGTGGACTTACTGTTTATATTATTGTCACCACTTTTATCCTGTTTCACAAATTACCATTAATCTATTTTTATTTTTATTAATATTTTTAGTTTTACTGATATATTGTTATTTTTATTAATCTATTTTTATTTTTTTACATTTTTTTCTTTATTTCTATATTATATTTTATGTTCATATTTGTTTGCACTACTGCCCTTTTTTGCACTGTCTTGTCTGTACGCAGCGACGCTGCACTGCTTTGGCAATACGAATATACAGCTATTTGTCATGCCAATAAAGCACCTAAAATGTGAAATGTGAAAATGTGTGAAGAGAAAAGCTGTGCTATTACAGAAACAGGTATTAGATTGTTTCTTTTTTATAATCTTATTATCAAATTAGTTTTTGCATCTTTTAATAATATGATTATTATTATTACTGAATATTTAAAAATGTTCAAGATTACAGTTGAAGTCAGAATTATCAGCCCCCCTTTGATTTATTTTTCTTTTTTAAATATTTCTCAAATTATGTTGAACAGAGCAAGGAAATTTTCACAGAATGTCTGATAATATTATTTCTTTTGGAGAAAGTCTTATTTGTTTTATTTTGGCTAGAAAAAAAGCAGTTTTAATTAAAAAAACAAACATTTTAGGGACAAAATTATTAGCCTTTTTAAGCAAGATTTCTTTTTTTTTTTTCGATAGTCTTTAAAACAAACCATTGTTATACAATAGCTATCCTAATTACTCTAACCTGCCTAGTTAACCTAATTAACCAAGTTAAGCCTTTAAATGTCACTGTAAGTGTCTTGACAAATATCTAGTCAAATATTATTTACTGTCATCATGGCAAAGATAAACTAAATAAGTTATTAGAGATGAGTTATTAAAACTATTATGTTCAGAAATGTGTTGAAACAATCTTCTCTCCATTAAACAGAAATTAACAGGGGGGCTAATAATTCAGGGGGGCTAATAATTCTGACTTCAACTGTCTGTCTTCTCAAGTGAATCACAATGATACTATTACCAATTAATTATACAAGCAATATTATTTTTTAACTTTTACAACCATGTTGAAGTCCTGTCTCTATCATACTATATAATCAGTTATTTTATAATCAGTACCAGTATTTTATCCTAGTGGCAGGAAGACAAAGTTGGCCCCAGGGTTGGGGCGAATGCCTTGAAAACAGATCGTCGATTCTAATTTGACATAACATTGAAACATGAAATGTTTCAAATTAATGTTGTAAATGAATCTGATCTTTTAAAACGTTCAGTAAATACTGTCATTCGATAGATTATGCAGATGACATTGGCGAAAACTAGTGTAATTCTGTTATAAATTAGATTGTTTTGTTTTTCTATGGTTACGACTAAAGTTTATTTATTTATTTTTATTGCGTATTGCATGTGTCTATTTCTTTGTCCCGCCTTCTTGTTATTGTCTTTTATCCCATAGGTTCCCATTCCGACTTGATTTTGTGTTCTGATTGGCTGTTGGTCTCGGAGGCCTGTATAAAAAGGAGCTTCCGGCAGAGTTCGGGGAGCTCATTTGTGCTGCGATTGTTGCTGGGACGAGCTCCTGGATTTCCCTTACCCCTCCGGCCAACGATCAACATTCAAACTTGTTACCATAGTTCATACGTTTATCTTTTCTTGAGAGTTTGAGTTGTAGGGGTGGCCTGCCTATTTGATTATTTGACTACTTTTGACTGTGTTTATGTTTAGGGAGGAAGGTAAGCTTCCTGCAGTTTTCTTTAAATATTTATAGGTAATTTAGTTAATTTACTTCATAGATTCTTCTGCTTGTTGTTTTGGCCTGTGGCCACCCTGAAGAGATGCTCATTTAAATGTACTACTTTTTTTCCATACTAAATCTATTCAATTACTCTCAACTGAGTGTTCGAGTTTGGTTGTCGACCGAAGGGGATCTTTTGTATTAGGTTTTTGTTTTGTTTGGGAAATCCACCACCCCAACACATTTGTTTTCCGTTTATTATGCCCATGTTGTTTTCCCCTAGACTTTGGGCGTTCATTATAAAATGTAATAAAATGCTCTTTTGGTTAATATAAAGCAATGTTTTCTAGTCATTTGAATAATTATTAAATAAAATAGGAAAATACCCATGGCAACTATATTTACCTTCTGCCCTCTAGCCTCAATCAAGTTTGTTTTTTAGCCCTTCATAAGAAAAGAGTTGGGCACTCTTGTTCTACATAACATAAACAGTATTAATATTATAATTGCATGATAACTGATAATTGCATACAAAAACTATGTTAAACCCTATTGTGTGTAATCCTGTAACAATATATAGAAGTTTATAACTTTAATTACCTTTATCTGCCCTCAGGGAGCCTTTAGTCAAAGTACTTAAGTCCTCCAGCCACTAATACTCTTTACCATGGTAAATGAACATTTTGTTCGGATCTAAACAAGCAAAGACTTTTATCAATCAACAGTGGTTAAAAAAGTTTGAATGGCTTTCGTGGCTTGAAATCTGGCGTGACCGAAACAATAATAACGGCACAGAGCCCGTCATTTCACAAGACGTCTGAGAGGCTCTCGTATCTGTAAAAGTGTGGCAGCAGGGTTTCCAAACCTCTTACTGTGAAAACAAAAGTATTATTTTCTTGTTAAAACCCAATTACTCAGAGAGCTCTTCGGGGAGAGCTGTAATCAAAATATCTGTTTTCCTTTGGCAATGCTTGATGCTGAAATGCCAAACAGCGAGCCGACCCTGCCAGCGTGTTTGTGTCAGCGTTTAATCCATAGTTTACAGATTTCACAGCGCATAAACAACAGAAAATTAGACGGTTGTGCACCAAATGGGAGGAGGAAATAATTCTCCAAGTTGTCGTTTGAAAATCATATCCTACATTGGGGTTTCATTAAAGGCATTAAAACTGGCGTAATTTCACTCACCCTGAGGAAAGACGGGAAGCCCTGACCGTAGTATCCCACTGCGAAATATTCAGGCTGGGGCCTCATGGCGTGCATGATGTTCTCATAATACTGCGCCTGCTGTTTCTGTGTACAAAAACAAATGGTGTTTTTACGTCCCAATTTACATTGGAGGCATTTAAAAGGCACAGCTCAGTCCAGAACAAAAACACTTATTAACTCAACCTCATGTCATTTCAAAGATGCAGTTTTACTTCCATGGAATATACAAATAGGTTTATGTTAGGGCTGGACAATATGGTCAAAATTAATCGTGATACATTTCTTAATATTGGTTGATACAATATAATTCAGATATTGATATAATATTTAAAAAGCCTCTGAAAAAATGCCAAGAACTCCTATTACATCTATACAAAGTCTTAAAAAACGAATAGGCCAAGTCTATCATTCCTCTTTCTATAAAACAATATAATAATTTAGAAATAAACACAGTACAATAGTGTTCATAGCTTATTTGTATTTAGCCTTAATATAAACAAGAAATGTGAAATAGTCAATAATACACCATCAAATACACAAACTCAAAGACTCTTTATTCCTTTACAACTATAAAACACAGACTGATTATTCTTAGACTGAAAAATAGAAAATAGACTGCTTAAGTCTATTGAACAAACAAATGAATGAACAAATGAACAAGCAAATTAATGAACAAACAAATAAAACAATGAACCAAGAACAAACAAATGAATGAACTAATGAACAAACCAAATAATGAACTAATGAACAAAGAAATGAATGAACAACTGAACAAGCAAATTAATGAACAAACAAATGAAAGAATGAACAAAGAACAAACAAATAAAAGAACTAATGAACAAACTTATTAATGAACTAATGAACAAACACATGAATGCATGAACAAATGAACAAGCAAATTAATGAACGAAAGAATGAACAAAAAAACAAATGAATGAACAAAGAACAAACAAATGAATGAACAAAGAACAAACAAATGAATGAACTTATAAACAAACTAATTAATGAACTAATGAACAAACAAATAAATAAATGAATGAATGAACTAATAAACAAGCTAAAGAATAAATAAACTAATGAACAAACAAATAAACTTATGAATGAATGAATGAATAAATGAAAGAACAAACAAATGAATAAACAAACGAATGAATGAATGAATGAATGAATGAATGAATGAATGAATGAATGAACAAATGAATGACCGAACGAATGAATGAATAAACAAAACAAAAGAATGAAAAGAAAGAAAGATAAACTAATGAAAAAAATGAATGAATGAATGAATGAATGAATGAATGAAACTAATTAATGAATTAACTAATGAACAAACAAATAAATAAATGAACAAATGAATGAATGAATAAATGAATGAGTGAATAACAGAAAAAATGAACAAATAAATGAATGAAAGAATGAATGAAAAAATGAATGAATGAATGAATGAATGAATGAATGAATGAATGAATGAATGAATGAATGAATGAATGAATGAATGAATGAATGAATGAACGAACAAAGGAACAAACAAATAAATGAACAAAAGAATGAATGGAAAAATTAATGAACGAATGAATGAACAATTGAATAAACAAATGAATCAACTACTGAAAAGACAAATGAATAAATAAATGAATAAACGAATGAATAAATGAACTAATAAACAAACAACTGAATGAACAAATGAATGACCGAAATGAACGAACAAATAAAAGAATGAACGAACGACTGATGAACTAATGAACAAACTAATTAATGAATGAGCTAATCAACAAATAAACAAATGAATTAAAGAACAGACATATGAATGAATGAACTAATGAACAAATTTATGAATAAACAAATGAATGACCGAACAATTGAATGAACAAACAAAAGAATAAATGAACGAAGGAATGATGAACTAATGAACCAATTAATTAATGAATGAACTGATGAACAAATGAATGAATGAATGAATGAATGAATGAATGAATGAATGAATGAACAAACTAATAATTGAACGAACATAAATAATAAATAAAATAAAAAAAACTAATGAATGAATAAACAGATGAATTAACGACTGAACAAATGAATAAACTCATTCATTCATTTTCCTTCGGCTTAGTCTTTATTTCAGGGGTCACCGCAGCAGAATGAACCGCCAACTATTCTAGCATATGTTTTATGCAACGGATGCCCTTCCAGCCACAACCCAGTATTGGGAAACACCCATACAAACACACACATACACTATGGACAATTTGGTTTATTCAATTAAATTATAGCGCATGTGTTTGGACTTTGGGGAAAACTGGAGTTAAACAATAACAATATAATAATAATATAAGTATTAGGCGAAAAAGCTAAATAGTAGAAATGTTTGAATATTTGCATGCAATATTTTTATACATTTATAAATATAAAAATAAAAGGTCATCTAAAACAGTAATAAATACTATAATAGTCCATTACTTTAAGCTTTTTTTTGTGTGATTTTCTTTTAAAAGCATGAATATATTTAGCAGGATGAACATTCTGCTAAATATCTTATTATAATGTTCAATCGATGAAGAACAAGAAAAATGAAACGAACAAGAAACTACAGGTAAATATGATCCCAAACACAACATTAATTTTTAAGTGTTCCATTCGCCAATAGCTCCAATAGCTTCAGATCAGAGTAGAAATGAGGTAAACAACTAATGAACCACATTGTCCCTCCAGTTCCTCATGGTGAAACTTCACTAAAGTCAGCTGCTGAGTGAGAAGTTGACAGAGCTGTGAGGAGAGTGTGTAACTGCTACTGCCAGTTATCACACCACTTTCCTTCCTCCTCACGCTTGCAAATCGCCTTGTTTATTTCCTGTGCCCAGTGACTAAGCAATGTCATGCATGCACATACCACTTAATATAGCTTACAGAATATTACAAGTCTTCCGAAGCCAATTCTATCCTTTTTTATGTGGCGTGTCAGAGAGGCAAAAGTAGCGAAATAATAGAAATTTTTCCTTTTTTGCTTCATAAATGAAAGATGTAATAAACACAAAGTCAAGCTTCAGTTATTGTTTTTTTTAAGTTAGTGCTGCACAATACTACAGGCCACTTTATTAGGTACACCTACTAGTACCGGTTTGGACCCCATTTTGCCTTTAGAACTGCCTCAATCCTTCAAGGTACTGGAAATATTCCTTAGAGATTTTGGTCCTCGCTTCCTATTCACATTAACTGGGTAATGTCTGCATTGTGGATCCGTTGGTGCCGCTTCATTGGCATTGCTTGGTGCAGAAGTTGAGAATTTCTCAACTTTTCAAGCGCTGACGGAAGTGTCAGGCAATCAGATCACTTTATGCAAATACACCAGCTCAGATAGTAGCCAATCGCAGACTAATTTCATTGGCTGCTGCTGCTTTGATGGTCGCGTTAGCCCCGACTTCAGACACGCCCTCATGTGAATGGGGCTTAAGGGACCCAAAGTGTGGCAAGAAAATATTCCCCACTCTATTACAACCACCACCACCTGTTGAAACAAGGCAGGATGGATCCATGCTTTCATATTGTTAACGCCAAATTCAGAAATGTCGCAGCAGAAATCGAGACATAAGACCAGGCAACGTTTCTCCAATCTTCTATTATTGAATTTTGGTGAGCCTGTGCCAATTGTAGCCACAAGGTTTAACATGCTGTGCGTTCAGAGATGCTCTTCTGCATACCTCGGTTGTAGCGAGTGGTTATTTGAGTTACTGCTGCCTTTCTATTAGCTCGAACCAGTCTTGTATCTTTGTATCGTATCAATTCACATCTCATTGCATTGTATTGTATCATACTGCATTGAATATTACTGTACTATATTGCATTGCAATGTTCTAAAGCACTATATTATATTGTATTGTATCGTATCAAATCATATATTGCATCGTATCATATCTAGTTTTGTTTCATATTGCATCGCATAACATAGCATAGCATCATGTATCATATCATCATATATCATAGCATAGCATCATGTATCATATCATCATATATCATAGCATAGCATCATGTATCATAGGGGGTACCATGCCTCCTTTTTCAAATAGTACATTTTTATACAACTGAACTCGTACAAAATAGCCTCTAAACTGACAAAAACCTTAAATAGCGCATTCCCTCGTGAGATCACCTCAGTGTGCAGGGCTTCCCACAGGTTTGAAATATACTTGCAGTGGTAGCCTGATTGAAAAACACCTTTTTCCCCACAGCATATAAATGGTCAACTACATGCAACAAACAAAAAATAATGTGATTTCTAACTTGATTTTTATTTATAAACACAGTGTTATACAACTTTTATTTTCAATGGGTTAAAGTTATTTTAAAAAGGCTGTTGAAATAATAGAAATTCGCTATTTCTATTAATATTATGCTATTTAGGAGACATGTGCACCCACTGACAGGTAAAGGGTGCTCTCTCTCCCTCTCTCTCTCTCTCTCTCTCATTCTCTCTCTCTAAAGTTGCTATGTTGAAACAAAGAAAAATTACAATGTGTTGATACACCATGGAGAGAACATTTAAATGTTGATAGTGATGTTATGCCTGTTTGGAGTTCAGTTTACAAACCACCATTGACTAAAAATGTTGGAGATCTTCAGTGGAGGGTGTTAAAGGGTATTATTGCAGTCAATGCTTTTATTTCAATACTGAATCCAACTGTGCATGACAAATGTCCTTTTTGTGATGAAAGAGAGACAATTTTTCATTGTTTTATGCATTGTGAAAGACTGAGGTCTTTATTCAATTTATTGGAGGTTATTTTCCTTTCCGTTGATGAGATGTTTACAAAAACTGTGTTTGTGTTTGGTTTTAAATATGGAAAGAAAGAAAAAGGAAAAGGGCGTCTGTTAAATTTTATATTAGGACAAGCAAAAATGGCCATATACATGAGTAGGAGGCACAAGATTTTGTATGAAACCAATCATAAAGTTGAACTGATTTTTAAAGGGCTTATCAGAGCAAGAATAAGGCATGATTTTAATTTTTATTTGTCAATGAACGAGTTGGACATGTTTGAAGACATGTGGAGTGTATAAAATATGTTGTGTTGCGTTGAAAATAATGTATTGATTTTTGAAGATAATATAGTGTGATTTTGAAATGTGTTTGTTTAAAGCAATGAAACATATTGTAGTTTAAAATTTCTGTATTAAATAAAAGTGTATTCAAAATTCAAAATTAAATTCTCTCTCTCTCTCTCTCTCTCTCTCTCTAAAGTTGCTATATTGGAATGACATTTACAGTATTGTCAAAACATTTTAGATATGTATAAAGTATGTAATATATAACCATCATTAAATTTATAAAATATGCAGCAAATAAGAAATATCAGAAAAAAAAATGAATAACAATTCATTATTGCAAAAAAATTATAATAATTACTAGAATAAAAAGTGTAGATTATTTAGATAAAGCAAATTAGTTGAAAAAACATTTCTGATCATGTACAAATATTTTACAGCCATTATAGATGTCATTTTGTTCTCTCCGTGTATAAAGTTTATCTGGGTCGTTTATTAAATAATTAATCATTAAATGGCAATGCAAAAACGCATACAAATAATGGAAACTTTGAATGCGAAAGTACAAGCTGAATTCTGGACATTTTAGGAGATTCAGAAACTACGGTCGGATGCATTTTGCCGATAAAAGGCGTGTCTCAGTGGGTCTGCAGAGCACCACGTGAGAATTTCTGTATGAGTGACAGATCGCGCACACACAGAACCAGCAGTAGGAAACATGCGAGAGAAAATTTTCCACTGGTTAATCGATCGCGAATGTTTAGTTTTCTTGGACGGATACAAAAAACGGTATGAGGTCTTTCTCTCTGAGATGGCTGTCAAACTGACACTGATTCAGGCTTCTGGATGGGAGGAAATTAAGTTTGCTATTGCGCCACCCAGTGGACACAATTGGAACAGCAGTATATTTTATTGAAAAATTTCAGCTCACAGAATCATCTCGCGGGCCGCATTAAATTAGTTTGCGGGCCTGATATGGCCCACGGGCCGTACGTTTAACACCGCTGATCAAGTGGGTCGAATCGAGATCGTAATCTTTTTATGATTAATTGTGCAGCTCTACCATTTGGCATTACATCATATCCTATCATATTATATATTACATCTTTTCTTATATCACATAGCATAGTATAGAATAGCATAGCATATTGTATCGTATCGTGTTGTATCACACAGCAAATCATTATGCATTGTATCCAATTACAAAGCATAGCATCATGTAACGTATCCCATCGCATAGCATCAATGTATCCTATCGTATCATATTTATTTCATTTCATATTGCATCCTATCGTATCATACCGTATCACATCTCATGGCATTACATCGTATAGTATTTTATCATAATTTATTGCATTACATTGTATTGTATTCTATTAAGGGAGGTTTGCTACCGACACATCACATTAACAAATAAAATAATGATTGTTTTTGTCTTACCAGCAGCTGACCGAGCTCGATAAAATCAAACATTTGGTTTTCGTGAAGTTTAACAAGCTGTTTGGCCATCTCGATAGCCTTTTCCCACATCTGTAAAATAAAAAATAAAAACAAGAAGCAAAAACAATTACAAACCATACTGATGGAAATACATAAGCTATGTTTACTCTTACCATTTAACAGAAATGGTTGGTTAAAAAAATGATACTATTTAAATTCAATCATAGTGGACAGATCAATATGATTATAAAATATACTGTAAGAATGCACACAAGTGTTTCATATATCTCGTACATTATATTACAAACCAAATATTTCAGATGCGGATGTGCATTTTTCACACATACTTTGCCCTTGTCAAGATTGCACATGATCTCCTGAAAAAGCCTCTCCTTCAGCTCTTGTTGCGTCCAGACCTGAGCTGCGTCTCCTGGGATGAGGTGAGGTGAGCACGGCTTTTCTGACCACTGGAAAAGAGATTTCACAATTCAGTCATACTTATCTAGCTGATCCGCCAACCTCCTGCAACTTCAGAGCAATACGGCCTCCAGTGCAGATATTCACATGCAACCACAGCAGGTGAAAAATGACAAGCTAAAGGTATGATGGAGGATAACAACTGACCAGCATTAGTTTGCCAAAGCCAACAGATGATATGTTCAGCTAACTGTGCTTGATTGATCAAAAAATAGAATGAATGTTATGCAATTTTTTTAAATCTATGGACATCATGAATGTTTTATCATAATTAATTAATATAATACAGCATTAGCCAAATCTTAAAATATTTGTGAAATTTCATTTTCATTTAATTATTTAATAATGCACTTATTTATTCATTTGTTTATTTAACTCATTTACTAATGTATTTCCTTATTTAGTAACACATTTATTTTTATTTAATTATTCTTAAAGGATTTATTTACTTAATTATTTACTTATTTTTACAGTATTTATTTACTTATTTATTTATTCATTTATTTATTTTACTTATGTATTTACTTATTTATTTTTTACTTGTTTATTGATTTATTTATTATTTAAATATTTTCTTACGGTATTTATTTACTTAGTTATTTATATATTTAATTATTTATTTATTTTTACAGTATTTATTTAATTACTTTATCGTTTACTTATTTATTTATTTGTTCATTTATTTATTTTATTGATTTACTTATGTATTTATTTACTTAGTTATTTATTTTTAGTTGTTTATTGACTTATTTTTACAGTATTTACGATTTTATTTATGTATGTATTAATTTATTTTCTTACAGTATTTATTTGTTTACTTCGTTATTGACTTATTTGATTTTTTACTTAATTTTTACAGTATTTATTTATTTATTTATTTTAATTATGCATTTACTTATTTATTTTTACTTGTTTATTTATTTATTTAATTATTTATTATTTTATTATTTTCTTACAGTATTTATTTACTTATTTATTTATTTAATTACTTATTTTTACAGTATGTATTTACTTAATTATTTACTTGTTTACTTATTAATTTTTTTACTTATTTACTTTTGTATTTATTCACTTAGCTATATATCTTTACTTGTTTATTGACTTATTTTTACAGCATTTATTTACTATTTTATTTATTTATTTATTTATTTATTTTACTTATTTTATTACAGTATTTATTTATTTACTATTTAATTTTTATATTTACTATTTAATTAAATAGGTAGTTATTTACCTATTTAATTATTTACTTATTTGTTTATTTACTTATTTAATTATTTTTACACTATTTATTTACTTAGTCATTTACTTATTTAATTATTTACCTGTTAAATTATTTATTTACTTATTTTCTTTTAGTATTTATTTACTTATTGATTAATTCATTTATTTACTTTTTACGTATTTAGTTACTTATTCTTTTGCTTGTTTTATTTATTTATTTACTTATGTATTTACCTATTTTTTTCTAAGTATTACTTAGTTATTTATCTATTTACTTATTTACTTGTTTTACAGTATTTATTTACTTATTTATTCGATTATTTGTTTACTTGTTTATTTAGTTATTTTCTTACAGTATTTATTTATTTAGTTATTTACTTAATTATTTACTTATTTCTTCATTTACTCTATTTAATTATTTTACACTATTCATTTACTTAGCCATTAACCTATTTAATCATTTACTTTTTTATTTATTTATTTATTCATTCATTTATTCATTTATTTATCTATTTTCTTATAGCAGTCAATTACTTATTCTGTTGCTTGTTTTATTTATTTATTTATTCTCTTGTTTGTTTTAATTATTTTAGGTTATTTTATGCGTTTATGCATGTGATATTTAATCTTATTACTTCTATACTTATTCAGTGTACATATTTAATTACCTGATACTTTCTTGTTTAGTGAAAAAAATAAAATCAATTCACCAGCTGTATGTGTATGCTGTATATTTTTTTTATTTCTCTAGCATACTTTAGTTTTACATGCAACCCTGACAAATACAATATATAAATCAATAATTATGATTTAATTATGATTCGTATTAAACAAACCAAAAAAAAAAAAAAAATATATATATATATATATATATATATATATATATATATATATATATATATATATATATATATATATATATATATATATATATATTGTAAAATACTGTCAAACAAAAAAGTAAACATTTAAATTATTTCTATTTCTTTATATCATGCAACCTATCATTTTTATTTCTTGTAAAGTAAATCCTATCAGAATGATTTCTGAAAGATAAAAAAACTATAAGCAATGAAGTGGAAATTGTAGCATTGCATCTCATCTTAAAATGAAGTCAAACAGAAAAAGGTTTCTTTTAAAATGGATAAAAGCATCTGCTAAACTGATGAATGTAATAGTAAATCTGCATTATACTGGCCATCGAGCAGCTGTTTCTCTACATATATAACCATAATCTTTCTCCACACCATAAATTAGTAATAACACAAACCTCCAGCAGTTCAGCGTGCAGCAGCAGTGTGTATGCAGCCTCTGTGTAGTTTTCACAAACCAGATGTAGATCTCGTAACTTGTACAAATACCTAATGAAAGAGCACAGAACATACTGATGTACAGACCCGTATGCCAACAGCAGAACAAAGGACTCTCAATCATCTGCCGCACTTACCGGATATAAATGTCCTCCCTCTTCTTTTCTTTGTAAAAGTTCTGCGGAGGTGAGAGAGAGCAGATTTTATGAGAGACTCGATATTTTTTATGCCTGATTACATGACTAGAAACACAAACTGGCCACTTTATTAGGTACACCTGTTTAACCGCTTGTATTTAATAGGGGTGGGGATCTTTAGGGATTACATAATCCGATTCTGAGGGCCATGAATCTATTTCAAAATAATTCCTGACCAGCATTTTTGACCAAAACAACATTTCAGATGTTTTACAATGTGCTCAGCCTGCAGGTTTGTCCATTCACACACATTTTTATCATCACAACCACTTAAAATCACATGACTTTTTCTAATGCACATACTGGAATTTGTTCGGTAAAGTGTTTCCATCATAGTTAATGCGTATAAAAATAATTTAAATAAAAAGTTTTTCCTACTCAGTTATGCGCATATGTTTTTATGCGCATTTTCAAAATTTATGCGCATCTTGCAGTTTCCATCAAATGTTTTTTATGTGCAAAAAAATAGTTGGAAAAAACATAGCTAATGAGATTGGTTAATGCATTTAGTAATATGGATATGGTCAAGAAAATCTGCTGAAACTGACCAGCAGGTTGACGGTGCAGCTCATGCGAAGCTCCGGGCTCTCGTCATGGGTGAATGTCCGGTAGGCCAACAGGTTTTCCAGGAGACTGCTCAAAAGTAGAGCCAACGCTTCGCCGGGCTGAGACAGATACCGATGACGGCGACAGTGCTCCAACAGCCTGGAGAAAAAACACACGTAAAGACAACGAGAACTGGAGTGAAAATGAATTAGGGTCAAAGATGTCACCAAAAAAAAAAACTCCAACAAAACCAAGACCTCTTAAAGATCATCTGTTTTTTGTTTTGTTTCAGCAAAATTCTCTCATCACAAACAACAAAATGCACATACAGTATATAACAAATAAATAACCAATCACTTCAGTTAAGAGAAACATTTCTTGTTTGCAGCCAGCAATAATCTAAGTTGCTGGACCATTTTAATCTGACATTACTATACTTTGAATAAATAATTCATAAAAATTGTTCAAAATTCATAATCTTTTCCCCATCTAAATGTTCTATTTTGAAGTAAAAAAAAAAACTTGGGTTAGGGTGGGTCACCTAGAATTGTTACTTGAGGTCCATACTTTTATTGTAACTAACAGGATTATTATTTTGTTAATATAAATTATGTTATTAATATAAATGCAATATATTTTTTAATTAGATCAGGATTTAAACATATTTAACTACTAAAATTCCAAAAATTTTCCATGATTTTTCCAAGAGTTTCAAGTAAATTTCCATGACCTAATGTTTCATGCAATGTCTGCATATTTGTGATAAAAGAAAAACAATGCATGTTCAAATGTATTACAGTGTATCATAAAACATGCAGGTATCTATTTAGTTTCTATTTATATTTATATCTATGTAAAACTGATTTAGATAATGCTTACACCACACTAATAATACGAGAATATGTAATTGGCAGAGACAGAAAATTCAAGAGTTCACACTTAGCCGATGATTGATTATAAGCAAGTTTGGCATGCTGTCTCAGGAGAGAGCAGGTAGACAGGTAGATCTCGACAACTCTCCCTTTGATAAGAGCTGATGACCAAAACGAATGCTATGAAGAGATATGCTGCTGGATAAGAGATTGTCTGTATTGTTAAATTTAGATTGATCAATTCACTTGTTGTGCATGTTTTTGGAATGTGGGAGGAAACCGGAAAACCCACGTGAGCACGGGAAGACCATGCAAACTACTCAGAGAAACGACCGCCAGCCTGTTAAAGGACTAGAACCGGTGACGTTCTTGTTGTGAGGCAACAGTGCTAACCACTGGGCCACCGTGCCACCCTATGGAGGGAAAGGTCTTCAAATCGAAGAGGGCTGTAGTGAAAAACCCTGGCTTTTTATTGTGGCTTAGGAATGGCCTGATTGGAGGATCATACATGCTAATGCAGAACCAGCCGTGTTCAATCATAATATTGTGATCCCTTCGAAATTAGTTTATAAATAAACTTCACAAAGTAAATAACCTATATTCAAGTATACAGATATCTGTTTTCCATGACTTTTTCAAAACTTTGTGGGTTTTTCTGTTTTTCCAAAACTTTTCCAGGCCTGGAAAATGTCATGTCAAAATTCCATGACTTTTCCAGGGTTTCCATGACCGTATGAACCCTGTTAGATGCACTTTCAGAGAATTTCATTGAAAACTGTTGGCTAGCCAAGTTAAATCATTTAGTTTGACTGGGTTGCTATTAAGATGTCTCCTATTAAAATATGGGCAATTAATTATGTAAATATTCAAATGCATGTAAATAATAAGTCACACAATTGAATTACCTTTCAGATGAATCTATTTTAATGAAAATCTGCTTTGCCTGTCATTGGTTATTAAATTATTCATTTAAATTGTCAAAACACAATTTCGAAAAGAGCAGTTGACGGAATATTTTTAAATACATTAATTACGCTTCTATAAATAGGAATAAAAATCATGTTAACATTTGATATCTTTCTGTGGTATATGTTGTGCCATAACATTATTTTTTTTAAATCAACCAATTGGCTGATGGCTCATAATTCTGAAAGTGCTAAACTAGATATAAAGAGTTATACGCTATAAATGAATTTGGGTTACTTCTAGTAAAACTGTGTTTTCTTTATCAAGAAAGCGGCAAAACGAAAACAAACTTTCACATAGGATCTTTAGGTTATTATCATTTTCTTTTCAGCTTAGTCCCTTTATTCATCAGGGGTCACCACCGTGAAATGAACCGCCAACTTATTCAGCATATGTTTTACGTAGCGAATGCCCTTCCAGCTGCAACCCATCACTGGGGAAAACATGCAAACTCCACACAGACCTTCTTGCTGTAAGCACTTGTGCTACCCACTGCGGGAGTCCCATTATGACAAAACAATTAAAGATACAATAAATATTTTTTTTTTGATCTTTTTAGGGTTTAACCCATGCCACGGGTACGCTTTAATCAATACATATTTATAAACTACTTTTAATATGCATACATCACCTATAACTTTCAAATGTAAAATCAAAACGTGAAGTGAAAGTTAAGAAAAATTAAATAACATTAGCAAAAAACAACAAAATGAATAGGCAGCACAATATAAAATAAGGAGAGGCATCCTACGTTTTCTCCAGCAAAATCTTGTATTGTTCATCACCCCGGCCTCCTTCGACCTCCTGGTCCAGTTTAGTGATCAGCTCGTTCTCAAACTGCAAAGCACATAATTCCAAAAAAAAAAAATCCAAATGTTAGACCATGGACTGAAAACGGACAGCTTATTCCACCCAAAACCCCTATTAGCATTAATATATTATATTCCTCAATGATGATTTAAACATAGATCTTGACAAGTGACATGATGTATTGATGCAATGCATTAAAAATGTAAATATATTTATTAAGAATCACCTGTAACACTTTATAATAACTACACACTATAAATCAATTATTAAGCTTTAGCAAACAGTGAATTCAATATCAGTTAAGCATTAACTCTACATTAATAAACGTTAGTAAGCAGTTTATAACTGCTGCTACAAATGCTCTATTCTTGAATTACAAACATATTTATAATGTACTTAATAATCGTACATTCATACTTTGTTAATGATTAATTTTTCATTAGTAAATTAAGTATCACATTATTTACAAACTCTTTGTATTTAAGAGTGTCACAGTCAAATAAATGTTCAGAATTATTCAAGTGCGAGTGAAAAGAATATTTATTAAACACGGTCAAATAAATGCAAGGAGTGAGTGCGGAGAAATGGGTCCAGGGGTAACTCCTCACTGTCCTGAGCACAGACAAATGCACACATAAGCACACGTAACGAACTGACAAGGAAACAAAGAAAACGTCGCCCATATATAGGCACGATAATGAGCCTCAGTTGGCGAGCAAATCAAACCAGAGTGCCATCATAGCACGTGACTGTAAATAAAAAAAAAACTAATTTTACAGAAAATATCCTTAAATTTTTGCCAGTAATTTTTTGTCATTTCACATTATATTCAAAACTTAGTAAAATGACAACCAATCTCTCTAAATTAACCGTTTGACTTTCATTTTAGGTACTTTATTATTAAAGATAAATTACTGACATTTGTGTTTTTTATACAGGGAAATTACAGTATTATTTATACAGTATTTTTTCTGTTATTTTAAATTATATTCAAAACTTCGTAAAAATTGCAAACAATATCTGTAAATTAACGGCTTGAATGTTATTTTATGAACTATATAAGTAATGACAAATTACAGCAATTTGTCTGTTTTTTTACAAAAAAATTGACGTATTATTTACAGTGTTTTTTCCTGTTTTTTAAGTACATTTAAAATTACGTAAAATCAAAGTAATAAATTGTAATTACTTGCTCTGTAAAAAAATAAAAATAAATCGTAAAAAAAGGTCAAATGACTGACAGCTACGGCTGCCAAACAAAAACCATAAAATTAAGGTAAAATTTCTTTGTTGAAAAAAAGTGCAAAAAATAATAAATCTACAGATATTTTCATTCAAATGTTTACAGAGAAACACTGTTATTTTACAGACTTTTCCTAGATTATTACAGTCAAATCCATTTAATAAAGTAACACAATAAGAGTTTTACAGAAAAACACTGTTTTTAGGATCATTCAAAATGAGTCAGTAAATGATTCATAAACTATTGAAATCAAAGTTTATATGTCTTATTATTCAGGCATTTATTAATGGTTATTATGTATGTTAATAAATGCTTTATTAACTTAACGTCATCTAGTTTTGTGACCTAATCTAAAGTGAGGACTGTTTATGCTTTATAAAATCTCTTGTAAATGACAAATAAAGGCTCAGTTGAATTCTATAGGAAGAATGACATTATTTATGCTGACATAAATATAATAAATGACATTATTATTTATGAGGGTTTAAACCTCTAGTACTTGAGGGACACGAAATAGAGACAGTTGGCTGTTTTAAATATTTAGGAACACTTATTGACAGTGGATTAACATTTGCTGCAAATGCAGAGTGCATTTTTAAAAAAAGCAATGCAGAGATTATATCTCATTAGGAGGTTACAACAATTTGGTCAAAATGTTCTGGAGATGGTATACAAGAACTTGGTTGAAAGTGTTGCGAGTTTTAATATGATTGCATGGTATGGACTGTTGCCAATTAAGGAAAAGCAAAAAACTGTGTCGAGTAGTAAAAATTGCCAGTGCAATTGTAGGTAAAGCACAAAGACAACCAAATGAAATTTATTCAATGAGTATTAAACTGAAAGCAAACATCATTATTGAAGATTGTTCCCATCCCTTAAATATCAAATTTCAGCTCTTGCCATCAAAAAGACGTTTTAGGCAACCTCAAGTAAAGAAAAATGTGTATCAAATGTCCTTTGTGCCGAGTGCCATTAGAATTTTAAATACTGGGTTCCTTCTAATTATGTAAAGGTTTTTAAATTGAGTTTTTTTTTTTTAATTACTTTTAATGTGCTATATGTGATAACAATGAGTGTATTTGTGATGCCTGTTTTTTTCTGTGATGTGAACGTTGATCTGTTTGTGTGGTGAAGCCAAAGATGAATTTCCACTCGTGGACAATAAAGTAGTAAAGTAGTAGTAAAAAAATAAAGTAGTAAAATATAGTAAAGTATTCATTCCTATTCATTTAAATATACACAAATGAAACTGTGCTTCAAATGAAAAATGAATCTTCGCAACCTTAACTAAAATAAAACCACTGTAGAGTTTAAACATTGCATCCTATTATATTGTTAAATTATTATATTGCTGTTGTTGTTTTATCCAGTTGGATGTTGTATCTTTGCACTCCTGTTATTCAGCAATGTTTAAACTTTACAGTAATTAGTAAATTACTTTACAGTAAATTACTTTTTAGAAAAAATTGCAAAGATTTATTGTTCATTTGATTCTGAGCCTTTATTTGTCATTTATGAGGGATTTATAAAGCATAAATAGTCCTCACTTTAGATTAGGTCACAAAACTGCATGAAGTAGAGTTAATTAAGCATTTATTAACATATTAGTTATTTATTAGTAAATGCCTGAATGATAAGACATATAAATGTTGATTTTAATAGTTTAATAATAATTTTTTAACTCATTCTGAATGATCCTAAAAACCCTTAACTACTCTTAAATACAACTGGTTTGTAAATAATGCGACATTTAATTTAGCAATGAAAAATAAATCATTAACCAAGTATGAAAATACAGTTATTAAGCACATTATATAGGTGCTTATAAGTCAAGAATAGAACGTTTGTAGCTGCAGTTATAAACCGATCACTAACGTTTATTAATGTAGAGTTAATGCTTAACAAATAATGAATTCACTATTTGCTAATGATTAATAAATGATTCATAGTGTGTAGTTATTATAAAGTGTTACCGAATCACCTTTATTTAATGCATCTGTTGAGCTTTCTCAAAAAAATAAACTTGTCAAAAGAGAGCCCTAAAGAGCAGTTTGATTGTTATATAAGGGTGTCAGATCGTCCCTGAACTGTCACATTTTTGACTGATTGTTTTAACAACTTTATTTATTGAAATTGTACTTTTTTTCAACAACCGCAGCACCTCATTATGTTGTGCACGTCCTAATGGGAATAGCAGATTTGCACATTTTAGAGAGCAGAGAGGACATGTCAGTGTAGTTGTCATTCTCACCACACAGCCCAATGATAAGCTGTCATCGGAACATTCTTCTGTCATTATTTAAAAAAAAAAAAGTCTATTTTTTTTTTCTTTGCGTCGAATGACCCAAAAGGGGCCGTTTTTTAGAATTGCTTTATTATGGTTGCACTTGCTGTTTAATAAAAACTTTAATTGTCCTATAAAATGATATCATCATAGTAATTATATACTAGTTTGAGACTTATCTGTGGATCTAATTAAATAGCAAATGTGTGACTGCATGTTTTGTATCATGTATTAAATCTAGAGAAACAATGAGTGCAGTGGAGTACAGTGTTGGGTAAGTTACTTTAAAAAGTAATAGATTACAAATTACTGACAACTACTGGAAAAGTGTAATCTTATTACATTACTAATTAGATTAGATTAGGTTCAACTTTACTGCCATTACACAAGTACAAGTACAAGGCAACGAAATGCAGTTTAGGTCAAACCAGCAGTGCAATAGCCAATAGCAGCAAGTGCAGGATACAGGGATAGGTTATAAAGTGCAGTTATAAATAAACTATGGTGATATTTACAGATGGATGTACTATGAACTTTATATACAGGTTGTATTAGATATGAACAGAGATTTACAATAAATGAATATATGTACAAGTTGCTATTAATAATCAAAAGTGTGCAGATAGAAAAACATAATTACACATGTGTATGTACAGTGGGTGTGTACATAATTACCAATGTCCATGTGCAGTGGGTATGTACAGTTCAAATAAGTGAATCAGTGCAATGAATGTGTGCAATTTTTTTTTAATGTGCAAATGTTAAACAGTGCAGTGATTTAGAGCAGGTGTTCCCAAACTTTTCAGCCAGTGACCCCCAAAATAACAATGCCTGTGACTCACGACCCCCAATATGCCCTGAGGTGGTTATAAATACAGAAAACTTGCATGCAAATGCGCACACACACCAATAGACCCAAGTCTATTCTTCGTTTATTTATGTATGTAAGTGCTGTAAATGTGCCGGGAACTTTAACCTGGTATTATAAAATCAATCTGCTGCATCTGCAATATAATGATTACCCCAGGGGTCGCAATCCAATAGAACTAGTAACTATGAGCTACTATAGTAACTATAAAGTAACTATAAACAACTATTTTTTTTTTTCTTTTCAGTAGGTTATGGATAAAATATGGTGATTCTTATGGTTTAATAAAAATAAATTAATATTTGGAAATCACCAGGCGACCCCCCTTCATTGTCCCGTGACCCATTGGGGGGTCCCGACCCCCACTTTGAGAACTACTGATTTAGAGGAGTATAAGTTAGAGGAGAGTAGGGAGTGTATTGGGGGGGTGCGGGGGTGGGGGGGGGTTGGAGTCAGTGAGGGGCAGAGTTCAGAAGGGAGACAGCTCTGGGGAAAAAGCTGTTTCACTGTCTGCTGGTTTTTGTCAACCACTGAAGTGCCCACTGGAAGGCAGGAGAGAAGACAGTTTGTGAGCAGGGTGAGAGGAATCCTTAAGAATACTGTGTGCTCGGAGCAGACAGTAGCTATGTTTATATCCACCTATTTTGTGCAAATGTGCATAAAAAAAAAACAACAGTTGATGGAAACGCCATGATGCGCATACATTTTGAAAACGTGCATAAAAAACGTATGCGCCTAACTGGGTAGGATAAACTTTTTATTCGATAAGAAAAGATGCGCATAAAATGCGATGGAAACACTTTTACCGCACAAACTCCAGCATGCGCATTAAAAAAGGTCATGTGATTTTGTTAAAAGAGATCATGTGATGCTTAAAATGTGTGTGAATGGATAAAACGTCAGGCTGAGCACATTATAAAGCATCTGAAATGTTGTTTTGGTCATTATAAAATGCCTTACCATTTCAGTATTAATGTTATTATATTATTAATGACCTCCAGAATCAAGAGCGCCTGTGCTCCACGTCTGACACCTTCAAACGCCACTGCGCGCTCACTGCTTGTCAGGATTGTCTTCTGAGGCGCATTCATTTAGAAAAGCTTGATGCAGCTTCTCCTACTGCAGCAAATGCAGTTTTTACTGTTGATATTTGGCGCCAGTTAAACAGGAAGTGACGATTTTTTTCGCTTTGACTCGTTGGATGGAAACGATGCTTCATTTGCACAACTTTTATGCGATAATCCAGTGTTGCGCATAGAGTTTATTCGCATTTTTGGATGGAAACATAACTAGAGTCTCTTCTGGATGTCCTCTATGGCTGGCAGTGTGGTCCCTGTGGTGAGTTGGGCAGTTTTCACCACCCGCTGCAGTACCAGACTGTAAGACAGTTGGTCGGGGTGCTTTCTATTGTGCAGCGGTAGAAATTCACCAAGACGGCTGATGAAAGCTGGTTCTTCTTAAGTTGGCTTAAGAAAAATAGCCGCTGGTGAGCCTTCTTGACCAGTCTGGAGGTGTTGATGGTCCAGTAAAGGTTAATTACTTAATGTAAAATTACTTAACGACTTAATGTAAAAAGTAACCAGAATACTAATTACTTTGCTTTTTAGTTACTTTTAAAACTAAAAAAATATCCCTGTAAAATTCCAAAATAAACTGCAGCTCTTTCAGCAATTTATTATTTACTGAAAAACATTACAATGGGTTGATCACAGCAGCTTGACATAGTTTAAAGACTTAGGGTGCTTTCACACCTACACTTTTGTTTCGGAATGTATCTCGTTTGCCCAGTTAGCGCGGTTCGTTTGGCATATGTGAACAGGGCAATCGCGCTCTGTTCCGCGCCAAAGTAATCGATTCGAGACTGCTTGAATGAGGTGGTCTCGGCTCGAATGAAACGAACCCTGGAGCCGTTCAATTGCAGTGAGAAAGCGATTCGATCCAAGCGCGGTTATATCAGTGTTTTATGGATATGTAAAAGGCTTACGGCTATATGAAGAGAGAATTATGAGTAGGGCGGGAAGTTTCGCGAGTCTCCGGATGCCCGCAAACGAGTGATGATCTCCCGGTAATCTCGCGTCTCCCTCCCGGTCCTCAAATAGGCATCGTCGCGCACCCTTCTCACCCCTCCCCACCGCGTCTCTCCTCAGACACGTAGCGCGCTCGCACCCAGTCAATCACCACCAAACCACCACCTCTCCTGACATCTGAGCAGGACGCTGCAAAATAAACCCTGACACTCTGACCAATGTAAGGAGAGTTTACTCGCACGTGACTTGTTTTAGCTCTTTTGGTCCGATTAGAAACTTTGGCGTGTGAAAGCGAACTGCTCCAAGAGCAAAGAGCAACAATGTAACAATTGTAATCTCGGTTTCGGAACAACTGAATCAATTCACAGGTGTGAAAGCACCCTTAAAGACTTAAAATTCTCTCATCATTCACATTTCAAACCTTTGTTTTTTTTTACACAAAAAAGACATTTAGGGCGTACTCACACTATGCTATCCGAACCGTGCCCAGGCCCATTTCCCGGATCATTTAAAAAGTGTGAGTGCTCTGAATCGGGCTCAGGCACGGTTCACTTGGACGGCCCTGACCCGGTTGGAAGAGATGGGCCAGAGCACGGTTCACTTGGGTTTTGGTGTGGTACGTTTGTAGTGTGAGTCTTGTGTCTGAATAATGCACAGGTTAGTATATACTCCATACTGCTGTTTTCATTTCCATCAGCTTTGCATTTAATTAAAGAGCCTGACAGAAAAACAGCGCTCACCTTCTGGAATGTATGATTGGTGGTGAAATGATGTTCGCATTGCATCATGTCAAAGAAAATAGGAATGGTGGCTTTCCTCAGCTCCGGTTCGGGAACAAGCGTGGCTTCCAGGATCGGCCCCACCATTGCTGGGATGAACTTCATCTTCTGTGGGCCTGGAAAAGACACACGGCATCCCAAAATGACCGAATAATCTTTCAGAACAATGACAAATGTGCTTTCAATATGTGATTTTACTCTCTATGAAAAGAACACAAAGACAGTCTTTTAGGACATCTCTACAGTCGACCACTCATGTAATTGTAGTCACTGTCTCTAACAGATAAGAGGCACAGGAAAAAGCTTTTACCAAGATTGTACCACATATCTCTCAGCTTGAAGCCGATGCTTTTCCGCATGTCCCCGTACCTGTTTACATTTAAAGAAATGCAATTTAATTAAAACCAGCATGCTTTGAAACAAGAATAACTCTCTTATAACACTCAATTATAGACATGGCATCAATGCGCTCACTTGTTGAGGATCTTGTCGCGTTTCTCAGGCGAGAAGGACTCCAGCTGCAGGGACTTGTGGGTAAGGAAGGCAACAATTAGGTGAAAGTAGTTGTTCCAAAGCTATTGAGGAAAGACAAGGGGAAATCATCAGTGCAGTGCAATTTCCTGAGCACAAATTGGACATAAAAACATCATACGAATATGGCAAAGATTAAAATGCATTCACTCCAAGATCACATCTGGGTATAGAAATATCCTGCATGTCAGACAGTCGGTACTTGGGTCTCATTGTCTGTTTAGATTCTTGAACGAATACAATGTACCAAAATAAAGCATGGTTTTATTTCCTTTTGGAAATATGCATATATGCAGTATTATTATTACAGCAAGCATTTACAGCTGAAGTCAGAATTATTAGGGCCCATGAATTAGTAGACCCTGTTTATTTTTTTCCCCAATTTCTGTTTAATGGAGAGAAGATTTTTTCAACACATTTCTAAACATAATAGTTTTAATAACTCATCTTTATTAATTGATTTCTTTATCTATCCATGATGACAATAAATATATTGTCACCATACTACCTCCCAATATGACACTGTCACTTTATCACAATTATCATGTTTACAAGGTCTTTTTGCACTATACTGTTCTTTATCTGCACAACTCTGGTTTACTTTGCACTCATTTGCTATATGCCCTCAATGTCACTGTATTGTTTACAATTGTATTACATATGTATAATTTTTAGACCACATTTATGTGCAATGTATATACTGTAAATTTTCTTTTTCTTAAACTCTACTATTTTTTATATATATATTTTATATTAATGTTAAGCACCTTGGGTCTGAGAGTAACGCAATTTCGATTCTCTATATGTCTTGTACATGTGGCTGAATTGACAATAAAGCTGACTTTGACTTTGATAAATAATATTTGACTAGATATTTTTCAAGACACTTCTATACAGCTTAAAGTGACATTTAAAGGCTTAACTAGGTTAATTAGGTTAACTAGGCAGGTTAGGGTAAAAAGGCAAGTTATTGTATAAGGATGGTTTGTTCTGTAGACAGTCAAAAAATATATAGTTTAAAGGGGCTAATAATTTTGTCATTTAAATGGTGTTTAAAAAAATTTTAATCTGTTTTTATTCTAGCCGAAATAAAACAAATAAGACTTTCACCAGAAGAACAAATATTATCAGACACACTGTAAAAGTTTCCTTGCTCTGTTAAACATCATTTAGGAAATTTTTTAAAAAGAAAAACAAAATTAAAAGGGGTGCTAATAATTCTGACTTCAACTGTAATTTATGCATACACATAATGTTTTTTAAAAGAGATTACAAGGCACAATTTTTGTAACATAAAATAAAATAAATATAAACGTTATATTACATGTTTTTTTTTCATATAATAAAAAAATTAAACAAAAAAAATAAAAATAAAAACTGAATATGTGTGATGTGCATAGGGTATTTAATTAAGTACTACAATATAATATGTATGTCTGTACAACATATGTATGATTATATTTCATCTAGTTTCCTAAGAAAAAATAATAATATATTAATAATAATAAAATAAAATGTATACTGTATAGTTTAATAATGGTACATAAAAACAAAACAAAAAAAAAATAATTATACTGTATACATACACTTATAAAATTATATATTCCAATAATGAAAACATTCTATATAAATATACATACACTCCTTGGCCACTTTATTAGGTACACCTTACTAGTACCGGGTTGGACCCCTTTTGCCTTCAGAACTGCCTTAATTCTTTATGGCATAGATTCAACAAGAAATATTCCTTAGAGATTTTGGTCCATATTGACATGATAGCATCACATAGCTGCTGCAGCATTTGTCGTCTGCACATCCATGATATGAATCTCTCGTTCTACCACATCCTAAAGGTGCTCAATTGGATTGAGGGCTGGTGACTGTGGTGGTCATTTAGTACAGTGAACTCATTGTCATGTCCAAGAAATCAGTCTGAGATGATTCACACTTTATGACATGGTGCGTTATCCTGCTGGAAGTAGCCATCAGAAAATGAATACACTGTGGTCATAAAGGGATGGACATGGTCAGCAACAATACTCAGGTAGGCTGTGGTGTTGACACGATGCTCAATTGGTACTAATGGGCCCAAAGTGTGCCAAAAAAAATACCCCCCACGATTACACCACCACCAGCACCAGCCTGAACCGTTGATACAAAGCAGGATGGATCCATGTTTTCATGTTGTTGATGCCAAATTCTGACCCTACCATCCGAATGTCGCAGAAGAAATTGAGACTCATGAGACCAGGCAACATTTTTCCAATCTTCTATTGTTCAATTTTGATGAGCCTGTGCCAATTGTAGCCTCAGTTTCCTGTTCTTAGCTGACAGGAGGGGCACCCAGTGTGGCCCTCTGCTGCTGTAGCCCATCTGCCTCAAGGTTGAAAATGTTGTGCACGTTCAGATATGCTCTTCTGCCGACCTCGTTTTTAACCTCGTTTTTTTTGTCTGGCCATTCTCCTCTGACTTCTGGCATCAACAAGGCATTTGCGCTCACAGAACTGCCGCTCGCTGGATATTTTCACTTTTTCAGACCATTTTCTGTAAACCCTAGACATGGTTGTGCTTGAAATACCAGTAGATTAGCAGTTTCTGAAATCATCAGACCAGCCCGTCTGGCATTATCAACCATGCCATGTACAAAGTCACTTAAGTCACCTTTCTTGCCCATTCTGATGCTCGGTTTGAACAGCAGCAGATCGTCTTGACCATGTCTACATGCCTCAATGCATTGAGCTGCTGCCATGTGATTGATTCGAAATTTGCGTTAACAAGCAGTTGGACAGGTGTACCTAATAAAGTGGCCGGTGAGTGTATATATATATATATTTGTATAATAAAATGTTCCATTTGTAACACTAACTGACTGTATTCAACGAGAAGTGTTGTTTATGTCTGTGGAAAAAAACTGAACAGGATAAATACAAACTACTGTGGAAAGTCTATATTTACAGTGCCGTTTCATTGTTTCAGCTACTATTGCAACACAGAGCTAGAACCCACTTCAGCCTAAAATAGCGAATGACGCTTTTAAATTATGATTGTGTGTGGAGTTACATATCGCATTTGAGTAAGGCATAGCCATGCTTTGATTATTTAGTTAATTAGTTTGTATTGATATACAGTAGTGCAATTGCCTTTTTTAATTGACTGAGGTCTTACGGGTGAAAAGCTTCGGATGCACAGGGTGTTGGATGAACGGTAACCAAGCAACAGAAAGTTTAGTTGTTCTGCAGCAATATAGATGATATTTTCCAAATGCCTAAAGAGCAGGAGGCATCCAGTGGGTGCAAAATCCATACGCTTTCCCGAACGATTATCACAAATGAGCATCACAAAAACAAGTTACATAAAGAGCCTGAAACACCATCAGAAAGTGCTTTACAGAAATGCCCTAACATTATTCTCCTGGAAAAAATAAATAAATAAAATTGTACATGCACAGGGCAATTGCGCACTTAGTGCACGCAGAGATATTCACAGCGCTGGAATTATAAAACCTGTGGTCAAATCATTACTGAACAACCTCACGTACAGAACATTCAAGTGGGTTTTATTGTGTTATTTTTATCTCTCTGTGTGTCAAGTGGTTTTTGTATATGTGGACAGAAATGACTGGGGGGAAAAAAATGAAAATAAGTATGCAAAAAAAAAATAAAAATCACATGAGTGGCATTGTCAAACATTGAGTTTGTCATTGTCAAAGCAATGAGTAAAGTTTAGAAAGGATTTAAATTTATTACAAAGTATATTAAATGAATTCCATAATTTAGCCATAATTTAGAGAAAAAGAGGTGAAATGAGCAAAAACAAGAGTTTCTGAGAATGCTCAATGCACACCGGCAGAAGATAACACAGGCTAAAAAGAAAAAAAACTCTATCATAACATGAAAACAACAAATATGCTGTAAAAATATGAAACCATAAGCAAAAATTTGTGTTTCATATAATTTTTTCATGACTACAATGTTTGTTTTCTGGTTGCAGTAGCAGGATGAACAATCCGTAACACTTTAAAACAAGATTGTATGTATTACACTGTAAAAAAAAATCGTAAAAAAAAAGGTCAAATTACTGGCAGCTACGGCTGCCAAACAAAAACCATAAAATTACGGTAAAATGTCTTTGTTGAAATAAAGTGCAAAAAAAATAAATCTACAGATATTTTCATTAAAATGTTTACATAAAAACACTGTTATTTTACAGACTTTTCCTAGAATATTACGATAAAATCCGTTCAATAAAGTTACACGCCAAGAGTTTTACAAAGAAACACTGTTCAACAAAGAAATTTTACCATAATTTTATGTTTTTTTGTTTGGCAGCCATAGCTGCCAGTCATTTGACATTTTTTACGATTTTTTATTTTTTTTTACAGAGCAAGTAATTACAATTTATTACTTTCATTTTACGTAATTTTAAATGTACTTCATAAAAAAAACAGGAAAAAACACTGTGTAAATAAAATGGCAATTTTATTGTATAAAGCAGACAAATTGCTGTAATTTGTCATTATTTATATAATACATAAAATAACAGTCAAGCTGTTAATTTACAGATATTGTTTGTAATTTTTGTATATTTTTGAATATAATTTAAAATAACTGAAAAAATACTGTATAAATAATACTGTAATGTCCCTGTATAAAAAACAAAAATGTCAGTAATTTGTACCTAAAATGAAAGTCAAACTGTGAATTTAGAGAGATTGTTTGTCATTTTACTAAGTTCCACATATATTTTTAAATGACAAAAAATTACTGTAATAAATTTAGAGATATTTTCTGTAAAATTAGTTTTTTTTTTTTACGAGGTAGTTAATGCTAGTTAATGTATTTACTAACATAAACAAACAAATGAACGCATTTATTACCATGTTTATTCATTATTGTTAAAATTAGCTAATGGAAATAAAGTTGTTTATTGTTTGTTCCTGTTAACTCACAGTAACCCTCTCAAGGCAGGTGTTGCAGATTTGCCACAGTTAAAAAAATTAACTACCTTATTACTTCTGATACATATTTTATGATTTTTTTTTTACTCAGAAGTACCACTGCAGGACTTGGTTGTCCATAAGCAACAAACAGATTCCCCACTTGCTCAACAGATGACACAAAAGACAAAAACTGTTTCTTAAAGTACCACATGACAAAGTGACTTGGAAACATGACCTACTCAATGAGGATTTGAGATATTGGATATGGATCCCATATTGTTTTTGTTGTTGTTCTGCCACAAAAAAGCAATTTGTTACATTGTTTGAAAAGTTGTATATAAACAGTTATTGTTCATGTCATACTCAGTCGTCAGTGTCTAATTACCACACTGGGCCAATGTTGCAAATCTGCAACATCCCAGAACACCTTGCATGTGAATGTCTCTCTAAAAAAAAGTCAGTATTCTATTGTACTACACCATATGATAATTTTCCCCAAATATCAGATTTTTCCCATTTCTAAAGCTGCTTTTTGAGCCTGGTTATTAATAATTCTCAATTGGGAAGCCACAACATTATGTTATCCCTTGATTACGACCGCTAAATAACACAAGCTCATTCAGGAACTCCAAGTCACATTGACCATTTGTGGATAAGATCAAATCCAGTTTTATTTCTGTCAGCTTTTGCGTTTTTGGCATCATCTTATGTCTGAATAATGCACAAGTTAGTGTATACTCCATTCAGCCGTTTCCATCATCTGTGTGTTTAATTAATGGTTTTATAAACTATTATAGCTCAGAACAATATTTTGTCTAATTTTTAAGTTTTGTGGCAAGTATCTGTGTAATGATAGCATTATTAACCAGTTTAGTTTCTGTAAGCTTTGCATTTTTGGTGCCATCCTGCGTCTGAAAAATGTGCGGGTTAGTGTATACTCCATTCAGCTGTTTTCATTTCCACCAACTTTAGATGTAATTAAAGTAATAATAAAAATATTACAACTTAAAACAATATTTTGTGTTCATTTTTTTATGTTTTGTGGCAAGTAGCAGTGTAATTCGTGAGATAAAGTACAAAGAATAAAGTACAAGGATGATTAATTTCACACTGTTATCTCCCTGCCCATTAGTGTCCATCTCTTCCTCATTAGCATAAACAGCCCTGAGTGAAAAGCAGCCATCCACTATTAGAGTTTTGAATCTGCCACAATGCTGACACATAAGCATTTGTAGCCCCGCCCTCTTTTCAAACTGCGGAAACAATATGATAACAACGTGAATATACTTTATCCTTAACATACATCTACATTAATGTTGAACTATGATTAACAAATGCTGTACAAGTATTGTTCATTATCATTTCAGATTAGTAAATACATTAACACTAGCTAATAACACCTTATTGTAAAAGTGCGACCAAAAAAACTAATTACATATGTATTAAATGGTTTAGCTGCTCTGTAAGATGTTAGTTTGATTACAGACACCCAAAAATGAGATATTGGGATATCACTGCCATTGAAGGATCATTCAGCAATCATCTAAAACGAAGAAGACAGGTCTCAGCAAGCATGATGTTGTGCAAACATTGAATCTGGACGTGCCTTGGTTCTTTCCTCCCTTCATATAGTGCCTGTGAAGACTGCTTTTTTTTTTTTTTTTTTTAATCAAGGATTCAGCAGTGCTGTTTTAAGGATTGAGATAGAAGTAAGAGTTCTGGAAATTATAGTACGGCTTCTACAATGAACTCTTTCATCTCAGAAGGAACTCTTTTATGTCAAATAAAATAGATAACATTGCTCATTATATGAGGTTTTTAACCACACGCTACATGCATTCATTTCTTATCCAAAGCACCATTTTGGTTCATTAAAAAGTCTTTTAGTAGTTTTGAGAAGTAAATATTTAGAGGGGAAATGAAATTCTATTGAATTTTTAAACAATACTTAGAAAGGGTGAGCCTTTATTTATTTTTAATAACTTCTCACAATCTATTTGTTGGTCATTTTTGATATTCTGTTTGATCTTGAGAATTACGAATTAAATAAAACTAAGAAAAGCAGAATAAATATGCTTTATTTCTTTATTTGATCACACTTTACAGTAAGGGTTACTGCTATTAAATATACTTATATAAATATCTTTTATTCAAAAAATAAAACTCCCAAAACAACTTTTCAGGATGTTCAATAGAAAGTTTAAACTAGCAACATTCATTAAAAATAGGAACCTTTTTAACATTTTGACTGTATTTACTGTATTTTTTTATTAAATTAATCCATCCTAACTAAATGCAAGTATTCATTTTTTATTAACCGAAAACTACTAAAGAAAGTGATTATTAAGATTTTTTTTTTTCTGGAATCTTTGGTTGGAATATAGTCATATTTAATATAAGGGAATTATGTTTTTTACACTATAGACAGTTGAAGTCAAAATGATTGGTAAGCTAGGACAAATAAACCTTTATTGTTATCTTTTCTATCTTTTATTCAAAAAACAAAACAAAACAACTTTTCAGGATTATTAAATAAAAAGAGAGTTCAAATCAGCAACAATTATTGAAAATAGAAACCTTTTGAAACATTTTGAATGTCTTTACTGTAATTAGTTTTATTAAATGAATGTATCCTAACTAAATGCCAATGGGAGTGATAAATAAAAATCATTTTTCTGTCATCTCTAGTCAGAATATATTCACATTTAATATGTTTAACATTTACTTGTTTTAAATATGAATCTATGAAAATTAGTAACACATTTGAGCATGCCATTTTATGTCACGCATGTGCACGTGTGTGTTTTTTTAAACGCTTTAAACAGTCAAAATGAGTAGCAACCCTTGATAAACATTAGCAAGGAAAGCTAAATGCAAAATGTAATGTAAAGCTAGAAAAATAAATCTTTATTGTTAAAATCCCAAAACTAATTTTCGAGATTTTTATTTAATAAATAAAACAATTAAAACGAGCAACATTTATTGAAAATAGGGACCTTTTGTAACATTTTACTTTACTTTGTAACTTTACTTAATTTTTTTAATTAAATGTATGCATCCTAACTAAAGAGAAGAAATCATTTAGTTTAGAGGTAATCAAACTAATAAACTAAACAAATTCTGTTTTTTAAATTGTTAACCCCAAACTACTAATGTGAATGTTTAATGAGGGTCATTTTTTCTGTCATTTCAAATTATAGTCATGTTTAATATATTAAATTTTTACCTTTTTCTAAATTTTTCAGTTTTGAAAAATCGATGAGTTTTTTTTAGCAATCTAGACTGTTGTAGTCAAAATTGTTGATAAACAAACCCCTGATTAACACTATACCTACTAAGCTAGGAAAATACCCAAAAAAAAAAACCCAAAACTTTTTTTAGGACTATTAAATAAATAGAAATTTCAACTATAGCAACATTAAAATGAAAAAAGTAACCTTTTCTAACATTTTGACTGTATTTACTGTCACTTTTATAAAATGAATGCATCTTTACTGTCATTTTTTTTTAATAAAGCAATCTAACTAAATAGAAGTATTCGCTTAATAACCCCACACTACTAATGGGAGTGATTAATAGGAGTCATTTTTTCCTTCTACTCTGTTTGCAATAATGGAACCATTTCCGCTTCCATTTCTATTCTCTCAAACACAGCATTGGAAAGCACTGTTTTTAAAGGCTTTTAAGGCATGGGCTACCACAAACCTGACTGTGTTTCCGGCAATATAATCTCGATCTTGCCTAAAGCATAACATTGTACTTAAAGCCCCTTTATGAGTCTCCATCAAACTGACCTGTAAGTGGAAGCTGGCATAGTCCAGGAAGCCCTTATTGAGCACCTCAGAGTACTGGTCTATCGCCCGCAGGAAGACTTTCATTTGCAGGAGATTCATGATCATCCAGTCTGGCGGAAACACGTTGCCCATCAGATTTTTGAACATGATGAAAGTCTCCATTAGAAAATCCTGGTGGAAAGGCAAACAAACAAATATATACATAGTTATATGTTCATATGTTTATATTTGTGTCCATATAATATTTTAAATGAGTTATTAAAACTATAATGTTTAGAAATGTGTTGAAAAAAATTGCCTCTCCGTTAAATAGAAATTGGGGGAAAAAAAGCGGAGGCTAATAATTCTCCGCATTTTTTGGTCGCATTTTTGGTCGCAGTCACATGCTTTGAGAGCCTTTATGACTGAATGAATCAAATACGCTGTTTGCTATGAAGGTAACCTGGGTTGCTGAAATATAATTGGCTAAACTGGAATTAGGCGAGTTAAAGGGATATGTATGTTTGTTTATTTATTTATTTATTTATTTATTTATTTATTTATTTATTTATTTATTTATTTATTTATTTATATAGCGTTGAAGTCAGATTTATTTGCCCCCCTATGAATTCTTTTTTTTTATATATATATACTTCCTAAATGATGTTTAACAGAGCAGGGCGTTTACAGTATTTCCTATAATATAATATTTTTACATCTTGAGAAAGTCTTATTTGTTTTATTTCAGCTAGAATATTGATTTATTAATTTTTTTTAATTAAGGTCAATATTATTAGCCCCTTTAAGCATTATATTTTTGATAGTCTAAAGAACAAACCATCCTTATACAATAATCTGCCTAATTACCCTAACCTGCCTGGTTAACCTAATTCACCTAGTTAAGCCTTTAAATGTCACTTTAAGCTGTATAAAAGTGTCTTGAAAAATATCTAGTCAAATATTATTTACTGTATCATGGCAAAGATAAAATTAGATTATTATTAAATGAGTTATTAAAACTATTATGTTTAGAAATGTGTTGGAAAAAAATCTCTGTTAAAGAGAAATTGGGGGAAAAAATAAACAGGGGGGCTAATAATTCTGACTTCACCTGTATACAAGTCAGAATTATTTGTATATTTCTTTCCTCCATTTCTGTTTAACTGAAATAAGTTTTTTCAACACATTTGTAAACATAATAGTTTTAATAATTCATCTCTAATAACTGATTTCTTTTGTTGACAGTACTTTTTTTTTTTAATAAACATATTTTATTGAATTTGAATTTTTAACAACAACCGCAATGACACACACACACACACACACACACACACACGGTACTGTCCCAAACAAATCCTATACAATGAGTCAATGAGCAAAGCAACAATGACAACATAGTTTAACAGAAAATAGAATAAAGAAATAAAAATAAATAATTGAAGTGGTAAAATAAGTCTCTGAAGAGGTTGAGTGGCTGGTTTGTTCCTCCAGATCAAGAAATAAACCCCAAACACTAAAAAATTGTTCAATAGTATAAGTCCTCATAATTCTCAGTCTTTCTATCTATATTACCGAAATCATGTCCGCAATCCACATTTGAAATGTAGGGGGTGCAGATGACTTCCAATGCCGGAACACAAGCCTTTTACCCACAATCATACCTAAAGACAAAGACTGCTCGAGTCCAGATGAGAAATGTGTTGTGAATATCCGAAGATAGCAAGTTGTGCATCAACATTTACTATAAGCTTCAGAATATCAATCAAATATGCTTGATCATTGAAAAGACTGGCATTTTACTTTTAATGTTTATATAGCAGAGCCTTTTGGTCTGATTCATTCGAGTGGTTAAAGATTACTCTCAAGTTGTTCTCCCAATTTTCTTAATATTTTCTTTGGTTTATTAGGGAAAGATCTTAATATTCAATTTGTATTGAACAAAATTTTAATTTTGGGGAAATGTTATATTCATAAATGCAAGTGCCTTAAAACAAAACCACTATTTTTAGTTTTCCAAAAGGAATTTTGGTTTTACTCTAAAACTTTAAAGTTGCTACAATTAAAATGTAGAAGAATACACATTTCCTCTTTCTTTTAGTTGTGTTTGTGTGTCTATTCGATGGTTTAAGTGTATCTTTCTGTGTTACTATTTTATTGATTCTATTATTTGTGCTCTGTTCTATAAATATAGATGAAAGTTGTTATTCGAATTTTGCCTTAAAGTAATTGTTATAATGCAATAAAAAATTTTATAAATAATAATAATATGCTTGACCACAATGTATATTACAAAGGACAAAACCAGAAAGCATGGGAAGTCGAGTCTTCTGTCACTTTGCACCTATCACATAATGGTGATACGGAGGGAAAAATATCGTGCAACTTGGCTTTAGTATAATGAAAGCGACGGACAACCTTAAAATTGGACAAACTGAGGCCTGCTGTTGACTGAACAGGACCGTATTATCTCCAGGCATTTATCCCTCAGTACATACAATTTGACTAGATATTTTGAAGATACTAGTATTCAGCTTAAAGTGACATTTATAGGCTTAACTAGGTTAATTTGGCAAGTCATTGTATAATGATGGTTTGTTCTGTAGACAATCGAAAACAAATACTGCTTAAGGGGGCTAATAATATTGATCTTAAAAAGAATTTTTTTTTTTAAACTGCTTTTATTCCAGCCGAAATAAAACAAATAAGACTTTCTCCAGAAGACAAAATATTATAGGAAATACTGTGAAAAATTCCTTGCTCTGTTAAACATCATTTGAGAAATGAAAAAGAAAACAATATAATCATCCTGGAAAACAAGAAAATAACAATAATACAGTGTAAGGCTTTTTTTTGTTTTGTTTTCTACATCTGTGATGATGAATGGGCGCTGCGGAGAAAGCAGGAGACTTACGATAACGTCCTGTCTGGTTTTGAAGGTGTTGATGTATTGTGCGTAATGTGCGTCTTCCATTTGTTTCAGGATGGCGGTCATGCAAGCCAGGTAGTGGCCCTGCGTCCAGAGGAAGAGGAGAAATAATCAATAACTTTGCATGCGCTGCCCACACTGCTGAGAAAAACCCATAGCCACAGGCCTGGGCAAAGAAATAAACAAGTTAAGTTCAGTGGTGCAGACTCTTGTTGTTATGAGTTTCAGCAGGTGTGTTTGTGTGGGCTTCAGCGCTTGCACGGTTGAAATAACAGCAGCATTGGCAGAGAGGTAAGCTGATTTATCTCTGCTAAATCTTTCAGAGACGCTCCACTCTGTGGGCTGTTGATGTCTTACTATGTAGGGAGAGTCCAAGCTCAGGTTGATGACTGTACGATTGACCCTCCGCAGGAGACGGTCCACGATTAACTTCACATGACCGGATGTGGGACCCTGGAAGCATAAAAAGGTGAATGAGATGCATTGAAGGATGGTCGAACGGCTGACGATTGAACCGAGAAACAAAAAAAACAAAAAAAATGACCTTATTTTGGAAGTTTGCAACGTAACTGCTAAAGCAAAGAGATGCTCAGAAGTCATGAGTTTGACCTGGAATGTCTCTGAACATATCAAGTGAAATGTCAAACTCAACATGAATGCGCTGGGGGAATCAAGACGCCGGTGAAATGCATCACGGTTGAAAGATTAGTCTCTCTATATTCATAAAGTCATATTTCATCATGAAGTCACCACCAAGATGCTCGCAGAGGATGCATTTATTTGATTAAATTATTAGCTCTCCTGAATGATTAGCCCACTGTATATAAATTTTTCTCTAATTTCTGCTTTTTCAACACATTTCTAAACATAATACTTTTAATAACTCATCTCTAATAGCTGATTTATTTTATCTTTGCCATGATGACAGTAAATAATATTTGATTAGATATTTTTGAAGATCGTAGTATTCAGCTTAAAGTGACATTAAAGGCTTAACTAGGCAAAGCGAGGCAAGGCAGGTTTATCCATATAGCGCAATTCATACACAATGGTAATTCAAAGTGCTTAACGGGAATAAAAGTATAAGAACATAAAATAAAACAAAAATAAAACTATTAAAAACAGATAGCAACTGATTTAAAATTTAAAAGCAGATTATAAAAAATGACAAAAGGAAAGACATAATAGTGCGATCTGTCGGACAGCATGGTGCTCATTCAGTAAAGGCACAGCTAAACAGGTGTTTTTTCAGTCTTGATTTGAATGTGCCTAATGTTGGAGCACATCTGATCATTTCTGGACACTGATTCCAGCAGTAGGGATGTAGTAGCTGAATGCGGATTCACCCTGCTTTGACTGAACTTCTGGGATTTCTAATTTATTTGATACTAAAGATCTGAGTCATCTGTTAGGTTCGTATTTATTGAGCATATCTGTAATGTACTGAGCTCCTAGGCCATTTAGTGATTTATAGACAAGTAGTAATACTTTAAAATCTATTCTAAATCTAACTTGGAGACAGTGTAGAGACCTGAGGACAGGTGTGATGTGCTCTGATTTCCTGGTTCTGGTCAGAATACTGGCCGCAGCGTTCTTGATGAGCTGCAACTGTCTGACTGTCTTTTTGGGAAGGCCAATGAGGAGACCATTACAGTAATCCACCCTGCTGCTGATAAAAGCATGAACAAGTGTCTCTAAATCCTCACTGGAACCAAAGCATCTGATTCTTGCAATGTTTTGAGATGATAGTATGCCGAGTATTATGCTGATAGTATTACCCTAACTAGGTTAATTAGGCATGTTAGGATAATTAGGCAAGTCATTATATAATGATGGCTTGTTCTGTAGACAGTCAATAAAAAAAATATTGCTTTAAGGCGCGGTAATAATATTGACCTTAAAATGGTTTAAAATAATTAAAAGCTGCTTTGAAAAAATATTATAGTATAGGAAATACTTAAAAAAAAACGCCTTGCCTAACGCTCTGTTAAACATAATTTGGGAAATACTTGAAAAATAGTCACTGGAAGGCTAATAATTGTTACTTCATCTGTATAATAATATACAGTATATAATATAATATAATCAAAATGACAATTTAAAGGGCACCTATAATAAAAATCTTCTTTTCGAAGATGTTTGGACAGAACTGTGTGTAGGTATTGTGTGTCCAATCATATTTAGGTGATATAAAGACAATAAGTCTCTTTTTTGTTTGTTTCCCAGTGATAGGTTGCAGCTGAAATGGCTGACATATGCTGGATAAGTTAGCGGTTAATTTCGCTGTAGCGACTCCTGATTAATAAAGGGACTAAGCTGAAAAGAAAATGAATGAATGAAGTCTCTTTTTTTTAATTTCTTGATGTTAAACTAGGATCCAAATTGCTTCCATTTTGAGGCCGATCGCAACATGACAGATGAATGCGGTTTCCCCACCCACTGAATTGATTGACAGTATCGTAATCACAATTCTCCATAGTAAGACGTATAATCATATCAACAAGACAGAACATGCGCAAATCAACCAGGATTAAAAGATCTGTTCAGCTTGCTGTGATCATCAATCATCATCAAATATGATCAAGAATGAGTTTAAGTTTAAAACGTTTTTAAACCAGTGCATGTAAATGAATTACAGTGATTTTACTGTCTTTATCACCACAGCCGCACATCAGCACAGTTATATAAGACGACGCTTCAATCCCGGTTTATGGACGTTAAATCAGGTTTATTTTGTACATTAACATAACAGATGTCTATACAGCAATGGATATTAACATTTATCCGGTCACATTTGCCGTTCAAAAACAGTGCAAAGAGTAATGTGCTTGTGCTGTGTGCGTGCATGAATGAACTTTGTAACGACCTTGTGTGAGACTCATTGTTGCGGAAAGGCTTGAATTAACTCCACAACAAATACATCAAACACTCATTGGGAAAGTTCTTACTGTAGTATTTCTTACAAAGGTTACGTGAGATCTGCTTCCTTCATGTCTGTCGCTGTGCTGTTTATCTGACACATGCAGCTGGAGATGGATTCCAATATCCTGAAAGGTCTAATAAATAATCTGATGGGTGTTTTGAGCTGAAACTTTAAAGATACATTTTGGAGACACAAAAGACTAAATCTTGAAAAAAGGTTAAAATAGGTGCCCTTTAATGTGTTTTTGCTCGTTTGTTGCCTTGTTTTAACTCTATGTTAAAAATAAAATGTCGACTGAGAAAATCTGAACACCCTGATTGCTGGAAACAGCAGAAAACCAGCCAATTAGTTTGGCGCCTGCAGTTTTGCTCATCAGATGGTCTGAGGCTGGAATAAGGCTGTTATATGTTCAATCGTATAAAACTCACCACGTTTTTACAGTCCAGCATGTCTAGTACCGTGCTAAGCAGCTGAACACAGGCCTCCAGATCAGGTTTGTTAGAGTTGTCGTCCAGTTGACCGCTCAGCTGATCTGTAATCAGGGGCAACAAAACATCTCTGCAGTCTGGAAGAACAACAGAGAGCATGAGGCGTTTGAGGATACACACACACTATGCTTTTAGCGGATGATGAAAATGATATGTTTGACCTGAATGGGTGTCAAGTCCTACCTGGTTGTTTGAAAAGGTTACTCTCGACAATTTTCACCAGACAGCCCAGTTTCTGTCTGACCATCTGAAAATCTGGAATACTCTCGATGAACTTTGACAGCTGGACACTGTGAGAAAGAGAAAAACTGGCTTTCACAAACTGTAAACTATCCATCAATAGCATGAAACGGAACATTTAAGTCCGGTTTCTTGCAGATTCTTGACAAGAAATGAGGCAAACTTTTTAAAGAGATATAATAATAATAATAATAATAATAATAACAATAATTATTATTATTATTATTATTATTATTATTATTATTATAGTAAACTAAGGGCGACGCAGTGGCGCAGTAGGTAGTGCTGTCGCCTCACAGCAAGAAGGTCGCTGGTTTGAGCCTCAGCTGGGTCAGTCAGCATTTCTGTGTGTAGTTTGCATGTTCTCCCTGCGTTCGCGTGGGATTCCTCTGGGTGCTCCGGTTTCCCTCACAGTCCAAAGACATGCGGTATAAGTGAATTGGGTAAGCTAAAATTGTCCGTAGTGTATGAGTGTGAATGAGTGTGTGTGGATGTTTCCCAGAGATGGGTAGCGGCTGGAAGGGCATCCACTGCGTGAAAACGTGCTGGATAAGTTGGCGGTTCATTCCGCTGTGGCGACCCCGGATTAATAAAGGGACTAAGCCAACAAGAAAATGAATAAATTAATGAATGAATGAATGAATAATAGTAAACTTAGCAATTTCAATAACTCCACCATTCCAGTAAAGCTGCAAGCAGCGATGAAAGGGACCTCGCACTCTGGCTCACCACTGCCCAATGGCCTTAAGACGACAGAGAACAGTGGACAATAATAATTTAAGCTGATGCATAATTTTTTAAAAACTGAGAAAATTCATGCCAAACATCCTTCTGTAAGCAGGTGGTGCTATGACTATAACATAATATTGGCATGTAGATGTCTTCAGAAGAGGAATCTCATCAAGCGTAAATATTTAGGCAGATTGGACATTGTGTGGCTGAGTTATAACTAAGTTCCTTTAAGGAAAGTCATTTCATTCGGTGGCCATCTTTGAAACACGTCTCAGGCAGTATGCTCGGTCATTCTGTTTGAATGGGAAACATCAAATTCTCCAATCTACTTGCCAAGCTTGCGATTACATTTATATTACGAATAACCAAATAACCAATACTATTAAACAACTTACTGACTTATTAGTTTAATTTCTAATTGTTCGAATAACACAAAATCTGTAGAAACTCACGTCTGGTTTGAGCCCCTCCCCCGGAAAATTGTCACTCTATAGCAATTGCTGATTGGCTCCTGTACTAGAAAGCGGATTTTATTCGCCATATATCGATCACTGATTGGCTCCTGTACTAGCAGGCGGGTTTTATTCGCCATATAGCGATCACTGATAGGCTCCTGTACTAGCAGGCGGGTTTTATTCACCTTATAGGGATTGCTGATTGGCTCCTGTACTAGCAGGCGAGTTTTATTCACCTTATAGGGATTGCTGATTGGCTCCTGTACTAGCAGGCGAGTTTTATTCACCTTATAACAATCACTGATTGGCTCCTGTACTAGAAGGTGGGGCTTCATTCGCCATATTGAGTTACACTTTTTTTTCCATTTAAGAGTGACATGTCTTGTATATTTTAAAGTCTTTTAAACACAGAATTTATCAATCCGTCACAGACACACCCTTCGACAAAAACTCTAGATCTTCAAAATTTACACCACAATCAATCTGATGATGTAAAACATGTCATTTCCAGCTGCGAGTAGGTGGCGCTATAACTGTAACTGGATATTGGCAAGTAAATGTGTTTAGTTCAGAACTGTTATCAAATCTGTGGCTTTTAAGTCAGATTAAACAATGTATGTGTTATAACAACTTCCCGTTTCAAACGCCCCTCAACGAAAACTCTAGATCTTCGCAATTTAACATCGCCAAGGCCTTTAGATGACAATACCTAATTTGGTGTTGATCTGAATAAATTCCTAGGAAGAGATTGTTAAAATACAACGCCTGGGGCCTCATGTATCAACGCTGCGTACGCACAAAAACTCTGCGAACGCCAGGTTTCACGCTCACATTTGGATTTACTAGCAATGAAATGAACGTGAGAATGTGCGTTGGTCTACTCCAACTTCATGTCTGGCGTACGTGCATTTATTGTGTGTGTTTGTTTTATTTTCATTGGTGACTCCTAGAGGCAATTGTGTTAAATTGCACCCTACAAAGTATCTTTGAGCCGTGCAATGGCAGCTATATGGGATGGGATCATCTGCATGTCTAGCAGGTATATCTGGTTTCCATACCATGCAGTTGACCAGCCAAACTTTAAAGCGCAGCTTGCAGCGTTCGCCGGTTTTCCCAATGTAATCGGATTGATTGACTGCAGGCACATAGCTATAAAGGCGACATCTGAAGACGAATTTGCATACGTGAATAAGAAACATTTCCATTCAATAAATGTGCAAATAATATGAGATGCTCAAATGCGCTTAATATAATGCACACACTTATTAATGATTTCTACTTGTCTTCCTCGTGATGACGAGTAGGCAAAATCTGATATGTAGAGGGGGAAAGAAGAATGAGCTCATCAGACACTGGATTCAAACCGGGTTCATGATGGAACGTGTCAAAACATGTTGCCATGCCCTTTACGAGCTACGCCCCTCACACTACTGTTTGCTGCTCTCTTTAGTTTTGTTGTCTCTCTCAATCAAACGGTGATGGATAGGAATCACTCAACTAGCTCAGTCTAATGAGGTGTGCTATTTAATATTTAATAAATGCTATTTAATAAATGCTATTTAATAAATGCGCTATATAAATACACATTACATTACATATTTGCACTTAGCCTAAATAGACATTACAAAATTTGACACTTTTACATCGGATCATTTCTTTTTTAATTCACTCAGTGCGATTTTCAGACCCAACTGCGTTAACCGCGTCAGCTAAACTCTCCCTCTCTATTTCTTTTCTTTTGTTTTTAATTCCGGAGGACAAACTTGCAAATAACACAGTTTTTCTCCGGTCTACCTCCTATAGGGGCACCTCTAATTCACATTCTGTTACTTTTTTGATTGCTTTTTGTCAAAGTACACTCATTACCATATTTATTAAGGGGAGGAGTCAGGGAGGGGTTTTGCGCTCGTGCACACGTGCTCAGTTTTTAAGTCTGATGTAATATGCGTGGGATTCTACATGCGCAGTGTTTCATACATCTGATTTTTTTACTGCTTGCGCACATTTACAGCTTTGTGCGTACGCAATGTTTTAGTATGATTTCCACGCAAGTCTTCATACATGAGGCCCCTGGAGTTTGCAAAAACTGCACTTTTAAGCAGAGGAAGTTAAAAAAATCTCTGACTTCCTGTTAGATTTCGAATTTTGCTCCAAGATACTTTTTTGTAGGTATTGGCATGTTTATTGTGTTTGCCAATTTTTGTACGTATACATGAAACTTAGCTCACAAGTGCATAGGTGGCGCTGTCGAGCCATTTTGTCACACCAACACAAATCAAGGTGCTTGAGGGAGTTCATAAACACTACAGAAATAGAGAATTTTTAAATGAACAAAATCTGTCAAAGTGATGATCATAAATTTACTTCACAAGCTTAACTTATTTTGTAAGATTTATTTCAATTTTATCAGGGCAAGTACATTTGTTTTCTCACGATGGTAAACAACATTATATAAACTGGTGCTTCACACCCATGCGAAACAAGTCCTTTCCTTTATCTGACTTTGAATGCATCAAAGACCTTCTTCAAGTCACTGATGAAAGCTTAAAAAATAAACTTTTTTTCCCTGAATAGTTCTTGCGAGCGCTTTAACAAAAATACAAGCTTTATATTTATGTTTTTCCACCATCGGAAGCACTGGTGCAAATTATTTCAGATTATAAGTCGCTTACATAACCATGATTTTTGTCTTAAAAGTTGATTTTTGCTTATCAATTTGCCACAAATGCTGTGTAAAGAACTAGGATATCTTTAGAAACAGGAATACTCCTTTAAATGATCCTCTCTCTAATGAAATCTATAAACCGGCGGTGCGGCAAAGATGCAGCAGATGTTTTCACACCAGTGTGAAAGACGTCATTCACTTTACCTGAGCTCCACAGCATCAAAGACCTTCTGCAAATCATTGATGATGGTGGGAAGATATTTCAAGATTGCTCCCTGTAAAAAAAAATATATATATATATTGAATTTAATACATATTATTATAAATATATAATTTTCAACATCATTAATCCAGCCTTTAGAGCAGCGATGCACAAACTAGGACACACAGGGCAAAGTTGGCCCATGGTATCCTTTAATTTGGCCAGCCATCCCATCTAAGAAAAGTGGGAGAATGATGGGGATGCTTTAGAAATTGTCTTTTCAAATAAAATGTAATCTTTTGTTTGTTTGTCTGTTGAAGGGCTTTAGGGCGGGGCTGTCAGCCCTATAGGAATGGACTATTAGTGCTTTATGGTGGGGCTGTCAGTCCTTTAGTGCGGGATTATCAGTGCTTTAGGGCGGGGCTATCAGTCCTACAGGGGGGGACTGTCCTACAGTGGTATAGGGTGAGGAAATCAGTCCTTTAGGGTGGGACAATCAATATGTTTAGGGGGGCTATCATTGATTTAAGTCAGGGCTATCAGTCCTAGAGGGCAGGGCTATCAGTCCTTTAGGGCGGGGCTTTCAGTCCTTTAGAGCGGGATTATCAGTGCTTTAGGGTGGGGCTATCAATCCTTTAGGGCGGAACTATTGTTGCTTTAGGGTGGGGCTAACAGTCCTATAGGACGGAACTATTAATGCTTTAGAGTGGGGAAATCAGTCCTTTAGGGTGGGACAATAAGTGCTTTAGGGCATGGCTATCAGTCCTATAGGGTGGGACAATCAGTGCTTTAGGGCGGGACTATCAGTGCTTTAGGATGGGGTTATCAGTCCTATAGGGAGGGATTATCAGTGCTTTAGGGCGGGACTATCAGTCCTATAGGGCAGGGCTACCAGTGTTTTAGGGTGGGACTATCAGTGCTTTAGGGTAGGGCTATCAGTTCTATAGGGCTGGGTTTTCAGTCCTTTAGGGCGGGGCTATTAGTCTTAAGATAGAATTATCAGTACGTTATAGCAGGGTTATTAGATATTTAGGATGGCAAAATCAGTGCATAAGGGCATCAGTGTTTCAGGATGAGGCTATCAGTGTTTTAGGATGGGGCTATCAGTGTTTTAGGACGGATGTATCAGTGCTTTAGTTGATATGATTTAATGTAATGTTTTCTATTTATTATTGATATTATAAAATAAATTGGGAAATGACCCATGATAACTTTAATGTAATATAGCTTGGTTAATTTTACCTTTGGCTCTCAATGATATTTAGTTGAGGGCATTTAAGTGACTCTTCTTTTTTTGAGAGTCACATTAATCTAAATTTATAAATTGTTTTGTTTATGCCAAAAACTATTGGAATATTAAACAAAGATTGAATGTAAATTAGAAGTTTAGAAATGTCTGCTATTACTTTTAA